>NC_069500.1:964987574-965085074 GCF_027579735.1 Bombina bombina | reverse complement strand
ACTGTTGGGGAAAACCGTCAGGGCCTGGGCGTTTCCCTAGAGAGAGATCTTTGATAACTGATATGGTGATTGGGTTGTCTAAGGTTTACTTTTGGGTTGGGTTAAGCTTATTTAAATTTGCTCATTTTATATATTGTACCATTTGGCTGGCATGGGGATGGAAGGTATCTTTTACAAGGTTTATATAGATCTTTATAATAGTTACTAAGAAGATCTGCTATATATTTACTGTTGTGTACTGCTTGCCATTAGGCAATGCAAGTTTGTAGATGTGTGATTTGATGGTTTTAGCTTTAAGGGCTCTCGCAAGTAAGGTGCTTGCTCTGTTGCCCTCATAGATTTTTAATATATAGTTCTTTCCCAAAATTGAGTTCAATTCTTTCCTTGCCTTGAAGAGGGAATTGTAAGTGTTTAAATGTTTGGGATTGGATTTGTGTAGCTGTTCTAGGGTATTCATGTGGATATACTGTACCCGAATAGATGTGTTGTATTGTCTTTTTGAATATTGCCTTTTGTTTTATGCATTTTCCTCTGACCAGTGACTTGTGTGCTTCCCTGAAGGTACCAGGTGTTATGTCAGGATTAGCATTATGTGTAAAATACTCGCTATTAGTTTGCGTTATCTCTTGGGAAACTGGTAGATTATGGAGTAAGGTTTTGTCTAGTTTCTGTATATATTTCGCCATATGTCTGAGTCTTTGACTAGTCATAAATTCAACTGGTCTATAAAAAAAGTAGTCTATACGGGAATTTTAGGACCAAGGATTCGAATAAAAAGTATAATTTCGTTGGTTAAGGTGATTGATTTTCCATATTTCTATTATCCCCAGTTATAGATATTCGGTTGTCTGGAGGAAGAGTTCAGTCTTGTAGAGGAGTAATTGGTGATATGGTCTTATATGAGGTTAAAATCTCCCCCAATAATCAGTGCTCCCTTTTAATGCTCAGAAATTAGGGATACAAGTTTTTTAAAGAAAGTGACCCTTCTAGTGCTTGGGGCTTAAACATTTACAAGGGTGTTATAGGTTGATTAAACAATAACCCTGTTAAGATTCGTATTCTACCCTCTACATCTATTATTTTGTTTATCTGTTGGAAAATAATTTGCTTGTGGAATAAGTTAACTACACCATTCTTTTTGGCTTTGGCGGAGTGGAAGTACCCCACTGGATATGTTTTTGACTTGAACTTAGATTCTGCATTTTTGGGGAAATGTGTTTCCTAGTCAAAGACTATAGAGTCTTTTTGTTTTTCAAACCATTGTTGTGCTATCAATCTTTTTTCTGGGAGATTTTAGGCCCTTTGAGCAGATATGGATTATGCGGTTGTCAATATTTGTGTTGTGTAGGGACTTAAGTAAAATCTGGGTATCTCTTACCAGCTAGAGATATTCGCCAGTTGATCCGTGGTCTGAGCTTCTCCAAGGGAAAGGAAGGGAGAGTGATGTTCTTAGATAAACTATGTTGATATTCAACGTTATGCAATATAAATAAACTGATGACAATGAGCCAAACATAATAAACATTAAACATATAACAAAAAACTTGAACTTTTGGAATATAAAAGTAACAGGGCCTTCGCTCCCCGCGAAAGGAGAAGACTTTTAACAAACATGTCAGAGTGGGGGGGGGGGGGGGGGTAAATTAATACAACTGTTGTTGTTTCTCTTTGTTGCATTAAGTAGGTTTATCTGAAAGGGTTTCATGAGTGGGGGAGAGAGGGGGAGAATTGAAACAATGGTAAACTATGCAGTAATAATGTTCTCAACGTTTTGATGAATTTTGGCAGGATAAGTTAAAGAAGTAGAATTTTAGGACCAGGCGGAATGTATTTCTTTCATGTAATTAGCAAGAGTCCATGAGCTAGTGACGTATGGGATATACATTCCTACCAGGAGGGGCAAAGTTTCCCAAACCTCAAAATGCCTATAAATACACC
This sequence comes from Bombina bombina, assembly GCF_027579735.1. NCBI lineage: Eukaryota > Metazoa > Chordata > Amphibia > Anura > Bombinatoridae > Bombina > Bombina bombina. The sequence goes on along the minus strand of NC_069500.1, from coordinate 965,083,136 downwards.
CCTCACCACACCCACAATTCAGTTTTACAAACTTTGCCTCCGATGGAGGTGGTGAAGTAAGTTTGTGCTAGATTCTACGTTGATATGCGCTCCGCAGCAAGTTGGAGCCCGGTTTTCCTCTCAGCGTGCAGTGAATGTCAGAGGGATGCGAGGAGAGTATTGCCTATTTGAATGCAGTGATCTCCTTCTACGGGGTCTATTTCATAGGTTCTCTGTTATCGGTCCTAGAGATTCATCTCTTACCTCCCTTTTCAGATCGACGATATACTCTTATATATACCATTACCTCTGCTGATTCTCGTTTCAGTACTGGTTTGGCTTTCTACAAACATGTAGATGAGTGTCCTGGGGTAAGTAAATCTTATTTTCTGTGACACTCTAAGCTATGGTTGGGCACTTTGTTTATAAAGTTCTAAATATATGTATTCAAACATTTATTTGCCTTGACTCAGAATGTTCAACTTTCCTTATTTTTCAGACAGTCAGTTTCATATTTGGGATTATGCATTTGAATTATTCATTTTTTCTTACCTTCAAAAATTTGACTCTTTTTCCCTGTGGGCTGTTAGGCTCGCGGGGGCTGAAAATGCTTCATTTTATTGCGTCATTCTTGGCGCAGACTTTTTTGGCGCAAAAATTCTTTTCCGTTTCCGGCGTCATACGTGTCGCCGGAAGTTGCGTCATTTTTTGATGTTATTTTGCGCCAAAAATGTCGGCGTTCCGGATGTGGCGTCATTTTTGGCGCCAAAAGCATTTAGGCGCCAAATAATGTGGGCATCTTATTTGGCGCTAAAAAAATATGGGCGTCGCTTTTGTCTCCACATTATTTAAGTCTCATTTTTCATTGCTTCTGGTTGCTAGAAGCTTGTTCTTTGGCATTTTTTCCCATTCCTGAAACTGTCATTTAAGGAATTTGATCAATTTTGCTTTATATGTTGTTTTTTTCTCTTACATATTGCAAGATGTCTCACGTTGCATCTGAGTCAGAAGATACTACAGGAAAATCGCTGTCTAGTGCTGGATCTACCAAAGCTAAGTGTATCTGCTGTAAACTTTTGGTAGCTATTCCTCCGGCTGTTGTTTGTATTAATTGTCATGACAAACTTGTTAATGCAGATAATATTTCCTTTAGTAAAGTACCATTGTCTGTTGCAGTTCCTTCAACATCTAAGGTGCAGAATGTTCCTGATAACATAAGAGATTTTGTTTCTGAATCCATCAAGAAGGCTATGTCTGTTATTTCTCCTTCTAGTAAACGTAAAAAATCTTGCCTTTTGTTCAGCAAGGGAATTATATGTCCACAATAGATTTACAGGATGCATATCTGCATATTCCGATTCATCCAGATCATTATCAGTTCCTGAGATTCTCTTTTCTGGACAAGCATTACCAGTTTGTGGCTCTACCGTTTGGCCTAGCTACAGCTCCAAGAATTTTTTCAAAGGTTCTCGGTGCCCTTCTGTCTGTAATCAGAGAACAGGGTATTGTGGTATTTCCTTATTTGGACGATATCTTGGTACTTGCTCAGTCTTTACATTTAGCAGAATCTCATACGAATCGACTTGTGTTGTTTCTTCAAGATCATGGTTGGAGGATCAATTTACCAAAAAGTTCTTTGATTCCTCAGACAAGGGTAACCTTTATGGGTTTCCAGATAGATTCAGTGTCCATGACTCTGTCTTTAACAGACAAGAGACGTCTAAAATTGATTGCAGCTTGTCGAAACCTTCAGTCACAATCATTCCCTTCGGTAGCCTTATGCATGGAAATTCTAGGTCTTATGACTGCTGCATCGGACGCGATCCCCTTTGCTCGTTTTCACATGCGACCTCTTCAGCTCTGTATGCTGAATCAATGGTGCAAGGATTACACAAAGATATCTCAATTAATATCTTTAAAACCGATTGTTCCACACTCTCTAACGTGGTGGACAGATCACCATCGTTTAATTCAGGGGGCTTCTTTTGTGCTTCCGACCTGGACTGTAATTTCAACAGATGCAAGTCTCACAGGTTGGGGAGCTGTGTGGGGGTCTCTGACGGCACAAGGAGTTTGGGAATCTCAGGAGGTGAGATTACCGATCAATATTTTGGAACTCCGTGCAATTTTCAGAGCTCTTCAGTTTTGGCCTCTTCTGAAGAGAGAATCGTTCATTTGTTTTCAGACAGACAATGTCACAACTGTGGCATACATCAATCATCAAGGAGGGACTCACAGTCCTCTGGCTATGAAAGAAGTATCTCGAATTTTGGTTTGGGCGGAATCCAGCTCCTGTCTAATCTCTGCGGTTCATATCCCAGGTATAGACAATTGGGAAGCGGATTATCTCAGTCGCCAAACGTTGCATCCGGGCGAATGGTCTCTTCACCCAGAGGTATTTCTTCAGATTGTTTAAATGTGGGAACTTCCAGAAATAGATCTGATGGCGTCTCATCTAAACAAGAAACTTCCCAGGTATCTGTCCAGATCCCGGGATCCTCAGGCGGAGGCAGTGGATGCATTATCACTTCCTTGGAAGTATCATCCTGCCTATATCTTTCCGCCTCTAGTTCTTCTTCCAAGAGTAATCTCCAAGATTCTGAAGGAATGCTCGTTTGTTCTGCTGGTAGCTCCGGCATGGCCTCACAGGTTTTGGTATGCGGATCTTGTCCGGATGGCCTCTTGCCAACCGTGGACTCTTCCGTTAAGACCAGACCTTCTGTCTCAAGGTCCTTTTTTCCATCAGGATCTGAAATCCTTAAATTTAAAGGTATGGAGATTGAACGCTTGATTCTTGGTCAAAGAGGTTTCTCTGACTCTGTGATTAATACTATGTTACAGGCTCGTAAATCTGTATCTAGAGAGATATATTATAGAGTCTGGAAGACTTATATTTCTTGGTGTCTTTCTCATCATTTTTCTTGGCATTCTTTTAGAATACAGAGAATATTACAGTTTCTTCAGGATGGTTTAGATAAGGGTTTGTCCGCAAGTTCCTTGAAAGGACAAATCTCTGCTCTTTCTGTTCTTTTTCACAGAAAGATTGCTATTCTTCCTGATATTCATTGTTTTGTACAAGCTTTGGTTCGTATAAAGCCTGTCATTAAGTCAATTTCTCCTCCTTGGAGTTTGAATTTGGTTCTGGGGGCTCTTCAAGCTCCTCCATTTGAACCTATGCATTCATTGGACATTAAATTACTTTCTTGGAAAGTTTTGTTCCTTTTGGCCATCTCTTCTGCCAGAAGAGTTTCTGAATTATCTGCTCTTTCTTGTGAGTCTCCTTTTCTGATTTTTCATCAGGATAAGGCGGTGTTGCAAACTTCTTTTGAATTTTTACCTAAAGTTGTGAATTCCAACAACATTAGTAGAGAAATTGTGGTTCCTTCATTATGTCCTAATCCTAAGAATTCTAAGGAGAAATCGTTGCATTCTTTGGATGTTGTTAGAGCTTTGAAATATTATATTGAAGCTACTAAATCTTTCCGAAAGACTTCTAGTCTATTTGATATCTTTTCCGGTTCTAGAAAAGGCCAGAAAGCTTCTGCCATTTCTTTGGCATCTTGGTTGAAATCTTTAATTCATCTTGCCTATGTTGAGTCGGGTAAAACTCTGCCTCAGAGGATTACAGCTCATTCTACTAGGTCAGTTTCTACTTCCTGGGCGTTTAGGAATGAAGCTTCGGTTGATCAGATTTGCAAAGCAGCAACTTGGTCCTCTTTGCATACTTTTAATAAATTCTACCATTTTGATGTATTTTCTTCTTCTGAAGCAGTTTTTGGTAGAAAAGTACTTCAGGCAGCGGTTTCAGTTTGAATCTTCTGCTTATGTTTTTCATTAAACTTTATTTTGGGTGTGGATTATTTTCAGCAGGAATTGGCTGTCTTTATTTTATCCCTCCCTCTCTAGTGACTCTTGTGTGGAAAGATCCACATCTTGGGTAATCATTATCCCATACGTCACTAGCTCATGGACTCTTGCTAATTACATGAAAGAAAACATAATTTATGTAAGAACTTACCTGATAAATTCATTTCTTTCATATTAGCAAGAGTCCATGAGGCCCGCCCTTTTTTTGTGGTGGTTATGATTTTGTATAAAGCACAATTATTCCAATTCCTTATTTTATATGCTTTCGCACTTTTTTATCACCCCACTTCTTGGCTATTCGTTAAACTGAATTGTGGGTGTGGTGAGGGGTGTATTTATAGGCATTTTGAGGTTTGGGAAACTTTGCCCCTCCTGGTAGGAATGTATATCCCATACGTCACTAGCTCATGGACTCTTGCTAATATGAAAGAAAGGAATTTATCAGGTAAGTTCTTACATAAATTATGTTTTTGGGGGTAAAGTAGGGTGGCTGAAATTAGGCTTTTAAGTTTAAATTTGTAACCATTGATCTGGTTAGACTCCTCAGTTTGTCAAGGCTTGCAGGGTAAAAATGATGTCGGTACCTTCCTTACAAAGATAGTGTAAGTCAGATAGGATCTGATGTAGGTGCTGCTGATGTCAGCAGTCTAGGTGGAGGACTCCTATTTTTGGAGACCATTGTCCAGGAGGGACATTGTGATTTAGGTTTCAGAAGGTCCAGGTTCTGATGAGCTCTTTGCAACCTCCGAATGGAAAGAAGAATGAGGTATATTTAGTTGTAAGCAAAAGTCATTGATGTCCTCAGGTGTCTTGTATGTGATAGTTTTGTTGTCTTTGACAACTCTTAATGAGAATGGGAAACCCCATCTGTATGGGATTCCCAGGTCTCTGAGATGTAAGTTGAGGTACCGACATTCCTTTCTTTTAGCTACGGTTACCAGGCTTAAAGGGACACTGAACCCAATTTTTTTCTTTTATGATTCAGATAGAGCATGCAATTTTAAGCGACGTTCTAATTTACTACTATTATCAATTTTTCTTTGTTCTCTTGCTATCTTTATTTGAAAAAGAAGGCATCTTAGCTATTTTTTTGGTTCAGATCCCTGGGCAGCACTTGTTTATTGCTCAGTTAAATTAATCCACCAATCAGCAAGACCAACCCAGGTTGTACACCAAAAATGGGCCGGCATCTAAACTTACATTCTTGCTTTTCAAATACAGATACCAAGATAATGAAGATGATTTTATAATAGGAGTAAATTAGAAAGTTGCTTAAAATTGCATGTTCTATCTAAATCACAAAAGAAAAAATGTGAGTTCAGTGTCCCTTTAAATCTGCATATATTTGTATTTCTGAACCTTCAATTTTTTAAAAGTGTTGTTTTTCTTGCTGTAGAGAGTATCCTTTATCTTGAAATCTATGTAGTTTTGTTATAATGTCTCTGGGAGGACAAGTGTGGTGGTGGTTTAGGGCGAAGTGCTCTATGGGCTCTGTCCAGGGGAATGTTTTCTTTATCTTTAGTGTTAAGAAGAACTTTTAATAACGTTTGTAGGTATGTTGGTATTTGAACCAGCGTGATATCTTCTGGATTGCCTCGGATTCTTAGATTCTGTCTGCGCTTCCTGTTGTCCAGACCTGTACTTGGATTTGTGTTATTGCCATAATTTTTTGTAGTGCTATAGCCATGTTGTCAGATTCCTTGGCAGCCTCCTCTGAATGTTGTTCTAGCTGAAGTACGCGTTGCCCTAGGTCGTTAAGGTCTTTCTTTCTTTTGCAAGATGTACCGAGTCCACAGTTTCATCCTTACTGGGATATTATTTTTCCTAACAGGAAGTGGCAAAGAGAGCACCACAGCAGAGCTGTCTATATAGCTCCTCCCTGAACTCCACCTCCCAGTCATTCTCTTTGCCGGCTCTAAGCAGGAAGGGTAAAGTGAAAGAGGTGATAAAATGTTAGTTTTTATTTTCTTCAAGAGAGAGTTTGTTATTTTTAAATGGTACCGGTGTGTACGGTGTGCCTTTTTCCCCACCTCCTATATTTAGAAAAATGTTTCCAATAGACGCCACTACACGGGACTTATGGCAGACGGTCCCTAAGGTGGAGGGAGCAGTTTCTACTTTAGCAAAGCGTACTACTATCCCGGTTGAGGACAGTTGTGCTTTTTCAGATCCAATGGATAAAAAATTGGAGGGTTACCTTAAGAAAATGTTTATTCAACAAGGTTTTATTTTACAGCCCCTTGCATGCATTGCGCCTGTCACGGCCGCGGCGGCATTCCGGTTTGAGGCCCTGGAAGAGGCCATCCATACAGCTCCATTGACTGAAATTATTGACAAGCTTAGAACACTTAAGCTAGCTAACTCATTTGTTTCTGATGCCATTGTTCATTTGACTAAACTAACGGCTAAGAATTCCGGATTCGCCATCCAAGCGCGTAGGGCGCTACTGGTTAAATCCTGGTCAGCTGACGTTACTTCGAAGTCTAAATTACTCAACATTCCTTTCAAGGGGCAGACCTTATTCGGGCCTGGTTTGAAGGAAATTATTGCTGACATTACTGGAGGTAAGGGTCACACCCTTCCTCAGGACAGGGCCAAAGCAAAGGCCAAACAGTCTAATTTTCGTGCCTTTCGAAATTTCAAGGCAGGTGCAGCATCAACTTTCTCCGCTTCAAAACAAGAGGGAACTTTTGCTCAATCTAAGCAGGCCTGGAAACCTAACCAGTCCTGGAACAAAGGCAAGCATGCCAGAAAGCCTGCTGCTGCCTCTAAGACAGCATGAAGGAACGGCCCCCCTATCCGGCGACGGATTTAGTAGGGGGCAGACTTTCTCTCTTCGCCCAGGCGTGGGCAAGAGATGTTCAGGATTCCTGGGCGTTGGAGATCATATCTCAGGGATATCTTCTGGACTTCAAAGCTTCCCCTCCACAAGGGAGATTTCATCTTTCAAGATTATCTGCAAATCAGATAAAGAAAGAAGCATTCCTACGCTGTGTGCAAGACCTCCTAGTTATGGGAGTGATCCATCCAGTTCCGCGGACGGAACAAGGACAAGGTTTTTATTCGAATCTGTTTGTGGTTCCCAAAAAAGAGGGAACCTTCAGACCAATTTTGGATCTAAAGATCTTAAACAAATTCCTCAGAGTTCCATCATTCAAAATGGAAACTATTCGGACCATCCTACCCATGATCCAAGAAGGTCAGTACATGACCACAGTGGACTTAAAGGATGCCTACCTTCACATACTGATTCACAAAGATCATCATCGGTTTCTAAGGTTTGCCTTTCTAGACAGGCATTACCAATTTGTAGCTCTTCCCTTCGGGTTGGCTACAGCCCCGAGAATCTTTACAAAGGTTCTGGGCTCACTTCTGGCGGTTCTAAGACCGCGAGGCATAGCGGTGGCTCCGTATCTAGACGACATCCTGATACAGGCGTCAAGCTTTCAAGTTGCCAAGTCTCATACAGAGATAGTTCTGGCATTTCTGAGGTCGCACGGGTGGAAAGTGAACGAGGAAAAGAGTTCTCTATCCCCACTCACAAGAGTCTCCTTCTTAGGGATTCTTATAGATTCTGTAGAAATGAAAATTTACCTGACGGAGTCCAGGTTATCAAAACTTCTAAATGCTTGCCGTGTTCTTCACTCCATTCCGCGCCCTTCGGTAGCTCAGTGTATGGAGGTAATCGGCTTAATGGTAGCGGCAATGGACATAGTGCCATTTGCGCGCCTTCATCTCAGACCGCTGCAATTATGCATGCTGAGTCAGTGGAATGGGGATTACACAGATTTGTCCCCTCTGCTAAATCTGGATCAAGAGACCAGAGATTCTCTTCTCTGGTGGTTGTCTCGGGTACACCTGTCCAAGGGTATGACCTTTCGCAGGCCAGATTGGACAATTGTAACAACAGATGCCAGCCTTCTATGTTGGGGTGCAGTCTGGAATTCCCTGAAGGCACAGGGATCGTGGACTCAGGAGGAGAAACTCCTTCCAATAAATATTCTGGAGTTAAGAGCGATATTCAATGCTCTTCTGGCTTGGCCTCAGTTAGCAACACTGAGGTTCATCAGATTTCAGTCGGACAACATCACGACTGTGGCTTACATCAACCATCAAGGGGGAACCAGGAGTTCCCTAGCAATTTTAGAAGTCTCAAAAATAATTCGCTGGGCAGAGTAACACTCTTGCCACCTGTCAGCAATCCATATCCCAGGCGTTGGGAACTGGGAGGCGGATTTTCTAAGTCGTTAGACTTTCCATCCGGGGGAGTGGGAACTCCATCCGGAGGTGTTTGCTCAGTTAATTCATCGTTGGGGCAAACCAGAGTTGGATCTCATGGCGTCTCTCCAGAACGCCAAGCTTCCTTGTTACGGATCCAGGTACAGGGACCCAGAAGCGACGCTGATAGATGCTCTAGCAGCGCCTTGGTTCTTCAACCTGGCTTATGTGTTTCCACCGTTTCCTCTGCTCCCTCGACTGATTGCCAAAATCAAACAGGAGAGAGCATCAGTGATTCTGATAGCACCTGCGTGGCCATGCAGGACTTGGTATGCAGACCTAGTGGACATGTCATCCTTTCCACCATGGACTCTGCCTCTAAGACAGGACCTTCTGATACAAGGTCCTTTCAATCATCCAAATCTAATTTCTCTGAGACTGACTGCATGGAGATTGAACGCTTGATTCTATCAAAGCGTGGCTTCTCCGAGTCAGTCATTGATACTTTAATACAGGCACGAAAGCCTGTAACCAGGAAAATCTACCACAAGATATGGAGTAAATATCTTTATTGGTGTGAATCCAAGAATTACTCATGGAGTAAGGTTACGATTCCTAGAATATTGTCTTTTCTCCAAGAGGGCTTGGACAAAGGATTATCAGCTAGTTCCTTAAAGGGACAGATTTCTGCTCTGTCTATTCTTTTGCACAAGCGTCTGGCAGAGGTTCCAGACGTCCAGGCATTTTGCCAGGCTTTGGTTAGAATTAAGACTGTGTTTAAACCTGTTGCTCCCCCGTGGAGCTTAAACTTGGTTCTTAAGGTTCTTCAAGGAGTTCCGTTTGAACCCCTTCATTCCATTGATATTAAACTTTTATCTTGGAAAGTTCTGTTTTTGATGGCTATTTCCTCGGCTCGGAGAGTCTCTGAGCTATCTGCCTTACAATGTGATTCTCCTTATCTGATTTTTCATGCAGATAAGGTAGTTCTGCGTACCAAACCTGGGTTTTTACCTAAGGTGGTTTCTAACAAGAATATCAATCAAGAGATTGTTGTTCCATCGTTGTGCCCTAATCCTTCTTCAAAGAAGGAACGTCTTTTACATAATCTGGACGTAGTCCGTGCCTTGAAGTTTTACTTACATGCTACTAAGGATTTTAATCAAACATCTTTCCTGTTTGTCGTTTACTCTGGACAGAGGAGAGGTCAAAAAGCTTTGGCAACCTCTCTTTCCTTTTGGCTTCGGAGCGTAATACGCCTAGCCTATGAGACTGCTGGACAGCATCCCCCTGAAAGGATTACAGCTCATTCTACTAGAGCTGTGGCTTCCACCTGGGCCTTCAAAAATGAGGCCTCTGTTGAACAGATTTGCAAGGCTGCGACTTGGTCTTCGCTTCACACTTTTTCAAAGTTTTACAAATTTGATACTTTGCTTCTTCGGAGGCTGTGTTTGGGAGAAAGGTTCTTCAGGCAGTGCTTCCTTCCGCTTAATCCTGCCTTGTCCCTCCCATCATCCGTGTACTTTTGCTTTGGTATTGGTATCCCACAAGTAATGGATGATCCGTGGACTGGATACACTTAACAAGAGAAGACATAATTTATGCTTACCTGATAAATTTATTTCTCTCGTAGTGTATCCAATCCACGGCCCGCCCTGTCCTTTTAAGGCAGGTCTAAATTTTAATTAAACTACAGTCACCACTGCACCCTATGGTTTCTCCTTTCTCAGTTTGTTTTTGGTCGAATGACTGGATATGACAGTTAGGGGAGGAGCTATATAGCAGCTCTGCTGTGCGTGATCCTCTTGCAACTTCCTGTTGGGAAGGAGAATATCCCACAAGTAATGGATGATCCGTGGACTGGATACACTACAAGAGAAATACATTTATCAGGTAAGCATAAATTATGTTTTTTTAGAGCGTAGAGCGTTATGGCTTAAGTCTTGGTCGGCTGATGTGTCATCAAAATCTAAGCTTTTGACCATCCCTTTCAAGGGTAAGACCCTATTCGGGCCTGAACTGAAAGAGATCATTTCAGATATCACTGGAGGGAAGGGTCATGCCCTCCCTCAGGATAAGTCAAATAAGTTGAGGACCAAACAGAAAAATTTTCGTTCCTTTCGAAACTTCAAGGGTGGTCCCGCTTCCTCTTCCCCTGCTGCAAGGCAAGAGGGGAACTTTGCTCAAGCCAAGCCAGTCTGGAGACCTAATCAGGCTTGGAACAAGGGTAAACAGGCCAAGAAGCCTGCTGCTGCCACCAAGACAGCATGAAGGGGTAGCCCCCGATCCGGGAGTGGATCTAGTAGGGGGCAGACTCTCACTCTCTTTGCTCAGGCTTGGGCAAGAGACGTTCAGGACTCCTGGGCTGTAGACATCGTAACCCAGGGGTATCTTCTAGATTTCAAAGATTTTCCTCCAAGGGGGAGATTCCATCTTTCTCAATTGTCTGTAAACCAGACAAAAAGAGAGGTGTTCTTACGCTGTGTAGAAGATCTACTTACCATGGGAGTGATCTGCCCTGTTCCAAAAACAGAACAGGGGCAGGGGTCCTACTCCAATCTGTTTGTGGTTCCCAAAAAAGAGGGAACCTTCAGACTAATCCTAGATCTCAAGATCCTAAACCAATTCCTAAGAGTCCCATCCTTCAAGATGGAGACCATTCGGACTATTTTACCTATGATCCAGGAGGGTCAATATATGACCACCGTGGACTTAAAGGATGCGTATCTACACATTCCTATCCACAAAGATCATCACCAATTCCTCAGGTTTGCCTTTCTGGAGAAGCATTACCAGTTTGTGGCTCTTCCCTTCGGGTTGGCCACAGCTCCAAGAATTTTCACAAAAGTGCTAGGGTCCCTTCTGGCGGTTTTAAGGCCACAGGGCATAGCAGTGGCGCCTTATCTAGAAAACTTTCTAATTCAAGCGTCGACTTTCCAACTAGCCAAGTCTCACACGGACTTCGTGTTGGCCTTTCTAAGATCTCATGGGTGGAAGGTGAACGTAAAAAAGAGCTCTCTTTCCCCTCTCACAAGAGTTTCATTCCTAGGGACTCTGATAGACTCGGTGGACATGAAGATATTTCTGACGGAAATCAGGAAATCAAAGATTTTAGCCACCTGCCGAGCTCTTCATTTTATTCCATCGGCCGTCCGTGGCTCAGTGTATGGAGGTAATCGGACTAATAGTAGCGGCAATGGACATAGTTCCGTTTGCTCGGCTGCATCTCAGACCACTGCAACTTTGCATGCTCAAACAGTGGAATGGGGATTATGCAGATTTATCTCCTCAGATAAATCTGGACCAAGAGACCAGAGACTCTCTTCTTTGGTGGTTGTCACAGGATCATCTGTCCAAAGGAATGTGTTTCCGCAGGCCAGTATGGGTCATAGTGATGACGGACGCCAGCCTATTGGGCTGGGGTGCAGTCTGGAATTCCCTGAAGGCACAGGGACTCAGGAGGCTCTCCTCCCGATAAATATTCTATAACTAAGAGCGATATTCAACGCCCTTCAGGCGTGGCCTCAGTTGGCGTCGGCCAGATTCATAAGATTCCAGTCGGACATTATCACGACTGTAGCATATATCAATCATCAGGGGGGAACAAAGAGTTCTCTAGCGATGATAGAAGTTACCAAGATAATTCAATAAGCAGACTCACTCTTGCCATCTATCAGCAATCTATATCCCAGGAGTGGAGAATTGGGAAGCGGATTTTCTAAGTCGTCAGACTTTTCATCCGGGGGAGTGGGAACTCCATCCGGAGGTGTTTGCACAATTGATTCAGCAATGGGGCACACCAGAATTGGATCTGATGGCATCTCGTCAGAATGCCAAACTTCCTCGTTACGGGTCCAGGTCAAGGGATCCTCAGGCAGTACTGATAGATGCTCTAGCAGTACCCTGGTCGTTCAACCTGACTTAAGTGTTTCCACCATTCCCTCTCCTTCCATGTCTGATTGCCAGAATCAAACAGGAGATAGCTTTGGTGATTTTGATAGCTCCTGCGTGGCCACGCAGGACTTGGTATGCAGACCTGGTGGACATGTCATCTCTTCCACCATGGTCTCTGCCAGTGAGACAGGACCTTCTGATTCAAGGTCCGTTCAAGCATCCAAATCTAATTTCTCTGCAACTGACTGCTTGGAGATTGAACGCTTGATTTTATCAAAGCGGGGTTTCTCTGAGTCGGTCATAGATATCTTGATTCAGGCTCGAAAGCCTGTCACCAGGAAAATCTATCATAACATATGGCATAAATATCTTTTTTGGTGCGAATCCAAGGGCTACTCATGGAGTAAGATCAGGATTCCTAGGATTTTGTCTTTTCCCCAAGAAGGATTGGAGAAAGGATTGTCAGCTAGTTCCTTAAAAGGACAGATATCTGTTTTGTCTATTCTATTGCACAAGCGTCTGGCAGATGTCCCAGACGTTCGGCCTTTCTGTCAGGCTTTAGTTAGACTCAAGCCTGTGTTTAAACCTGTTGCTCCTCCATGGAGTCTAAATTTAGTTCTTAAAGTTCTTCAGGGGGTTCCGTTTGAACCCATGCATTCCATAGATATTAAGCTTCTATCTTGGAAAGTTCTGTTTCTAGTTGCTATCTCTTCAACTCGAAGAGTTTCTGAACTATCTGCGTTACAATGTAACTCGCCTTATCTTGTTTTCCATGCTGATAAGGTGGTTTTGCATACCAAACCTGGGTTCCTCCCTAAGGTTGTTACTAACAGGAATATCAATCAGGAAATTGTTGTTCCTTCTCTGTGTCCTAATCCTTCTATGAAGGAGCATCTGTTGCACAACTTGGACGTGGTTCGTGCTTTGAAGTTTTATTTGCAGGCAACCAAAGATTTTTGTCAAACATCTTCTTTGTTTGTTGTCTATTCTGGTAATCGTAGAGGTCAAAAGGCTACAGCTACCTCTCTTTCCTTTTGGCTGAAAAGCATCATCCGTTTGGCTTATGAGACTGCTGGACAGCAGCCTCCTGAAAGAATTACAGCTCATTCCACTAGAGCGGTGGCTTCCACATGGGCTTTTAAAAATGATGCTTCTGTTGAACAAATTTGTAAGGCTGCGACTTGGTCTTCGCTTCATACCTTTTCCAAATTTTCCAAATTTGATACTTTTGCTTCTTCGGAGGCTATTTTTGGGAGAAAGGTTTTGCAAGCAGTGGTGCCTTCCGTTTAGGTTCCTGTCTTGTCCCTCCCTTCATCCGTGTCCTAAAGCTTTGGTATTGGTATCCCACAAGTAAGGACGAAACCGTGGACTCGGTACATCTTGCAAAAGAAAACAAAATTTATGCTTACCTGATAAATTTCTTTCTTTTGCGATGTACCGAGTCTACAGCCCGCCCTGTCTATTCAAGACAGATAGTATTTTTTTTTTATTAAAAACTTCAGTCACCTCTGCACCTTATAGTTTCTCCTTTTTCTTCCTTGGCTTTCGGTCGAATGACTGGGGGGTGGGGTTAAGGGAGGAGCTATATAGACAGCTCTGCTGTGGGTGCTCTCTTTGCCACTTCCTGTTAGGAAGGATAATATCCCACAAGTAAGGATGAAACCGTGGACTCGGTACATCGCAAAAGAGAGAAATTTATCAGGTAAGCATAAATTTTGTTTTTTTTAACTTTGGAAAGGCTTTCTTCAATTAAGTGGAGAGACAAAAAAAGTCCTTGCCTGGTCAGGTCTGTAATCCTCACTGCAATCCAGTTTCACCTTAGGGTGAAGGGGGAGGAGCCCTGAAACGTAGTAACAGTTTTACCTGAGGAAGGGGAGGAACCCTGAAAGACGTAGTTAGTATTACAGACCTTGCCAGGCAAGCAGTTTTTTTTTGTCTCTGATTGTGTTAAACCAACTTGACTCCTTGGAACTTTTGCCTGAACAACATCTATTTTAGCTGCCAAAGCTGGATCTGGAGAAGGTGGATTGTGAGTTGAGACTTGTACCGGAATTAAGCTAAAGAAGTTCCCTATTGCTTTCTCAATTGTGCTGCACTGTTCACAAAGCAGGGTTGATAAAAATCAGTGATGTTTTAAAAATAAATAAAAAAAATAAAATTTTTTAAAGATAGTTTCTATTTAAGGTAAATTATAATCTAAAGGTTATTAATTCTGAAATATAGATTAGTTTTATTTAGAGGTATACCTCACTTTACAGAGCTTCACTTTACAGCGCTTCTTTAATACAGAGCTCTGTGGAGCTGAAGTTCAACCTCCAAGGATTTTGAAACAGTGCTGTAATCTTTGTGAGATTGCGAGAAAAGTAACTGGTGCCATTTTGTTCACTCTGTTTACAGCATTACAGTGCAATCTGTGTCTCAGTGCTATAGTCTGGCAAATTTTACTACAGTAATTGTCACTATTTTACAGGTACAGTATTTATTGAATACTAATTTAATATTGTGCTGTTTGAGTGTTAAACTAAACCTAGCACTGTTGCACCCCTAATATGTTAGTTCAAACTTGTTTTCAAGTTTCTAAACAAACTGGCAAGTGAAAAGAAAGCTAATACCGCCTTGTTTCACTTAAAGGCGGTTTTCACTTTACAGCGGGGCTCCGGTCCTTTACCCGCTGTGTGAGCGGGGTATACCTCTATATAGCAATATACTGTATATTCATGGCTGTAACATTTTTTTATTACTTTTTTTTTTTTGGTTATTTAATTCCATTAATCCATTCGCAATGACATGCTCTCCCAGAGACTTCTGTCAGATTATTTTGGGCAATTTTTCTATCTTGAAAATATTATCAATTATTGGGCTAGATTACAAGTGGAGCGCTAAAGTATTTTAGCGATTATTTAGCGTCCCACTTAAAATTTTGCCCATTATTAGTTTTGTAGTGAAGAATTGAATTTGAGTGCAGAAATAACATTCCCCTTCACAGCAAACATGTTATAAAATAAACATACAGAGTTGAAAAAAGACCTTAAAGGGACAGTCAAGTCCAAAATAAACTTTCATGATTCAAATAGGGCATGTCATTTTAAACAAATTTCCAATTTACTTTTATCACCAATTTTGCTTTGTTCTTTTGGTATTCTTAGTTGAAAGCTAAACCTAGGAGGTTCATATGCTAATTTATTAGACCTTGAAGGCCGCCTCTAATCTGACAGTTTTTCACCACTAGAGGGCATTAATTCATGTGTTTCATATAGATAACATTGAGCTCATGCACGTGAAGTTACCTAGGAGTGAGCACTGATTGGCTAAAATGCAAGTTTGTCAAAAGAATTGAAATAAGGGGGCGGTTTGCAGAGGCTTAGATACAAGGTGATTACAGCGGTAAAAAGTGTATTATTATAACTGTGTTGGTTATGCAAACCTGGGGAATGGGTAATAAAGGGATTGTCTGTCTTTTTAAACAACAAAAATTCTAGTGTTGACTGTCCCTTCATAAAAGAAAACTTTTGGGTTTCAGATAGAGCATACCATTTTCAGATTTCAGAATTATGTCTATTATCAAATTTGCTTTATTTTCTTAGTATCCTTTTCTTTTGCAAGATGTACCGAGTCCACGGTTTCATCCTTACTTGTGGGATATTATCCTTCCTAACAGGAAGTGGCAAAAAGAGAGCACCCACAGCAGAGCTGTCTATATAGCTCCCCCCTTAACTCCACCCCCCTGTCATTCTCTTTGCCGGCTCTAAGCAGGAAGGGTAAAGTGAAAGAGGTGATAAACTGTTAGTTTTTATTTTTCTTCAAGAAAGAGTTTGTTATTTTTAGTTGAAATAATTTTTATTGTCATGGATCACATCAAATACAACATAATAAAACGGTGTGCTGGGTTACAATGTCCTAGTATTCTTAAAACAATTAAAGTTTTCAGCACCCTGTTTATATCATTTTCATCAATTTTTCTCCCCCCTTCCCTAACTCCCTCTCCACCCCCTCCCCCCTCTTATCCCATTTCCCTAAACCTAAACTTCATAACTGTATACAAAGAAAAACCTTTAACTTTAAACTTTTCCCGTCGAGCAGTGACAATATTGTTTCTTTAGAACGCTATATCTATATTTAAGAAAGTTCCTATTCTCTCCAATTTAATTGCCCTAAAAAAGCCTTATTGGTTACTTAGTGTTGATCTGTATGTACCTACATATTTCTGTTTATTTAAAATCCAGTGTATCCACATGTTTTGGAATCTCTCAGATGTCCCTTGTATCCATGCAGCTGATTCTAGCATATTATAAACATCTTCAATTTTGATCATTACCTCACCCCATTCTGGAGCCCCCACTTTCCATTTTCTAGCTATACATATTCTGGTTGCTGTACATATAATATTAACCCATCTATTAGTAATTGAGTTCATTGACTGGTGGATATGTAGTAAGGCCTGTGAGGCTGATAATGTAAAGGAGTAGTCTAGAATCACCTTAAATAGTTGAGAAAGCTTGTCCCATGTAGGTTGTATCTTTGGACACTCCCACCACATGTGAAAATAGGTCCCTATCCCATTACATCCCCGATAACATAATCTACTACCCTGTGTGGTGTAATGTGAGGATTTCAGTGGTGTAAGGTACCATCTATATGAGGTTTTTATTGAGTTTTCGATAAGGTCTGCCCCTATTAAGCTTCTCCTCATTGAGGAGAAAATCTGGCTCCAATCTTCTCTATCATAGGTTATAGCTAAATCGTTTGTTATTTTTAAATGGTACCGGTGTGTACTATTTACTCTCAGGCAGGAGATAGATGAAGATTTCTGCCTAGAGGATGATGATCTTAGCATTTGTAACTAAGGTCCACTGCTGTTCCCACAGAAGCTGAGGAGTACAGGAAAACTTCAGCAATGAGTTATGTTCAGTCATTTTTTCTGGAGAGACTGTGATAATTCAGAAAGGCTGACAGTATCCCAGTGAGGGGAAGGGTAAGCAGTAATCCTAGTCTTATAAGGGGCATTACTAGCTTGCATAAAGGGCTAAACTTATGGGACACTCAGTTTGAATGATATATAGCAAACGTTTGTGTGTTCTGTGAGTGCTGTTTATATTACTTGAAGGGACAACTGTATTGAGGGTACACTTGGCTTTTTGGGGTTTTTATAACCCACATGGCTGTAAAAACGCTTGGTAGGTTATTCTGAAGGCCCTAGTAACATCGAGTGAGATGGGCGGGGCCTATTTTTGCGCCTCAGTTGCGCAGTTGTTTTCTATAGACAAGCAAGCTACAACACCGGAGGGTCCCGGTGAACTGCTTGGGCCTAATTGAAGCTTTATCCCCACATTATCAATCCCTAAGGGCAGGTAGGCTAACAGGGGTTTTTACCGGTCTTTGACACTTTGTCAATCCGGTTTTCATATTTGGGGGTTAATTGTTAAATCGCTTGTGGTGCAATCTTACTAAAGCTTAGTGAGTCTACTGCAAAAATTTCTGAAAATTTGAGGTAATTTTAAGCAGTTTTGCAGTTTGTGTATGCCTTTTTTTTCTCTTAAAGGCACAGTACCGTTTTTGAAAATTGTTGTTTTTTCATTAAATAAAGTGTTTTCCAAGCTTGCTTGTCTCATTTACTAGCCTGTTCAACATGTCTGACACTGAGGAAACTCATTGCTCAATTTGTTTAGAAGCCATTGTGGAACCCCCTCTTAGAATGTGTCCCACTTGTACTGATATGTCTATAAATTGCAAACAGCATATTTTGACTTATAAGAGTTTGGCACTGGATGATTCTCAGACAGAAGGAAATCAGGTTTTGCCATCTAGTTCTCCCCAAGTGTCACAACCAGTAACGCCCGCACAAGTGACGTCAAGTACCTCTAGTGCGTCTAATTCTTTCCCCTTGCAAGATATGGCCTCAGTTATGAATACTACCCTTACAGAGGTTTTATCTAAACTGCCTGGGTTGCAAGGGAAGTGCAGTAGCTCTGGGTTAAGAACGAATGCTGAGCCTTCTGACGCTTTAGTAGCCATATCCGATATACCCTCACAATGTTCAGAGGTAGGGATGAGGGATTTGCTCTCTAAGGGAGAGATTTCTGATTCAGGAAAAATGTTCCCTCAGACAGATTCAGATATAACGGCATTTAAATTTAAGCTAGAACACCTCCGCTTATTGCTCAGGGAGGTTTTAGCGACTCTGGATTATTGTGACCCTATTGTAGTTCCAGAGAAATTGTGTAAAATGGACAAATATTTAGAGGTTCCTGTTTACACTGATGTTTTTCCAGTCCCTAAGAGGATTTCGGACATTGTTACTAAGGAGTGGGATAGACCAGGTATTCCGTTCGCTCCCCCTCCTATTTTTAAGAAGATGTTTCCCATATCTGACACCATGCGGGACTCATGGCAGACGGACAGTTGTGCTTTCGAAGATCCTATGGATAAAAAATTAGAGGGTCTCCTAAAGAAAATTTTTGTTCATCAGGGTTTTCTTCTCCAGCCTATAGCGTGCATTGTTCCTGTAACCACTTCAGCTGCCTTTTGGTTTGAGGCTCTGGAAGAGGCTCTTCAGGTGGAGACCCCATTAGATGATATTCTGGACAGAATTAGGGCTCTTAAGCTAGGTAATTCTTTCATTACAGACGCCGCTTTTCATCTAGCTAAATTAGCGGCAAAGAATTCAGGTTTTGCCATTTTAGCGCGCAGAGCGTTATGGCTTAAGTCCTGGTCGGCTGATGTGTCATCAAAATCTAAACTTTTGACCATCCCTTTCAAGGGTAAGACCCTATTCGGACCTGAACTGAAAGAGATCATTTCAGATATCACTGGAGGGAAGGGTCATGCCCTCCCTCAGGATAAGTCAAATAAGACAGGGACCAAACAGAATAATTTTTGTCCCTTTCGAAACTTCAAGGGTGGTCCCGCTTCCTCTTCCCCTGCTGCAAAGCAAGAGGGGAACTTTGCTCAATCTAGGCCAGTCTGGAGACCTAACCAGGCTTGGAACAAGGGTAAACAGGCCAAGAAGCCTGCTGCTGCCACCAAGACAGCAGGAAGGGGTAGCCCCCGATCCGGGACCGGATCTAGTAGGGGGCAGACTCTCTCTCTTTGCTCAGGCCTGGGCAAGAGACGTTCAGGACTCCTGGGAGGTAGAAATTGTAACCCAGGGGTATCTTCTAGATTTCAAAGATTCTCCTCCAAGGGGGAGATTCCATCTTTCTCAATTGTCTGCAAACCAGACAAAAAGAGAGGCGTTCTTACGCTTTGTAGAAGACCTTTTTACCATGGGAGTGATCTGCCCAGTTCCTAAAGCAGAACAGGGGCAGGAGTTCTACTCCAATCTGTTTGTGGTTCCCAAAAAAGAGGGAACCTTCAGAACAATTCTAGATCTCAAGATCCTAAACCAATTCCTAAGAGTCCCATCCTTCAAGATTCCTAAGAGTCCCATCCATTCAGACTATTTCTCCAACATTGGTGTGTCCGGTCCACGGCTTCATCCTTACTTGTGGGATATTCTCTTCCCCTACAGGAAATGGCAAAGAGAGCACCCAGCAAGAGCTGTCCATATAGCTCCCCCTCTGGCTCCGCCCCCAGTCATTCTCTATGCCGCTCTGAACAAGTAGCATCTCCACGGGGATGGTAAAGAGTATGTGGTGTTAGTTGTAGTTTTTTATTTCTTCTATCAAGAGTTTGTTATTTTAAAATAGTGCCGGTTTGTACTATTTACTCTACAACAGAAAATGAATAAGATTTCTGTTACAGAGGAATATGATTTTAGCAGTAGTAACTAAAATCTGTTGCTGTTCCCACGCAGGACTGTTGAAACCAGAGAACTTCAGTTGGGGGGAACAGTTTGCAGGCTTATCTGCTGCATGTATGATCAGTCATATTTCTAACAAGACATGTTAATGCTAGAAGACTGTCATTTTTCCCTTAAGGGGTAAATAAGCCATTTTCTTAGACTCATAACAGATTAAGGCTTATTAATGGGCTCTATACTGGTTGACACTATGGTGGGCTAAATCGATTGATTTATTTCATATTTAGATGGCTTTTAGAGTGTTTTGTGTAATTAAAAGCACTTTTGGGAACGTTTTTATTCGCCTGGCATTTAGTTAGACTACTATTTCAGTCAGAAAGGCCCCTTCACTCTGGTATACAGAGGAAGGAGGCCCCGTTTTCGCGCCTCAATTGCGCAGTTTACTTCCATGGCAGTGCATGCAGCTTCATGTGAGGGGTCCTGTGGCTACAAAAACGGACTCAGGAAGGTTTTTTTTCAGTGCTGAATAACTCTCAGGGAAGGTAAAAACCGCAGCAAGGCTGTGGCTGTGATTGTAGTGTACTAAAATTGTTTCATTGAACAAATAGCTCCGGTTTGCTCATTTTAAGGGTTAAAGTCTTGAAACTTGGTGTGCAATACTTTTAGGACTCTGGGGTGAAAATTTTGTAAAAATCGGACATTGCCTTCATTGTTTTTCAATATATCAGAAATAAAGTGTGCCTGTTTATTATTTAAAGGGACAGTAACGCTTTTCTTTAAAAACGCTTTTATTGCATTATTAGCCTGCCAAATTCTGTCTAACATGTCTATACCTTCAGATGGCTTATGTTCTGTGTGTATGAAAGCCAAGGTGGTTCCCCCAATTAATGTATGCGCAAATTGTGTCATAGTGTCCAAACAAAGTATGGACAGTACTTCCACATTGAATAAGATTGCCCAAGATGATTCTTCTAATGAAGGTAGTGGGGATAGTTCTTCATCCTCTCCTTCTGTGTCAACACCAGTTTTGCTTGTTACTATGCAACAATTAACAGCAGTAATGGATAATTCTATAGCAAATCTGTTATCCAAACTGCCATCCTACCCTAGAAAGCGTGATAGCTCAGTTTTAAATACAGAAGATGAGCAGGTTGGCGCTGAGGACAATTTATCAGTTATACCCTCACATCAATCTGAATTGGCAGTGAGGGAGGGCCTGTCTGAGGGGGAAATTTCTGATTCAGGAAAAGTTTCTCAGCAGGCAGACACTGATGTCGTAACATTTAAATTTAAGTTAGAACATCTCCGCGCCCTGCTTAAGGAGGTCCTAACTACTCTTGATGACTGTGATTCTTTGGTAATTCCAGAGAAATTGTGCAAGATGGACAAATTCTTAGAGGTCCCAGTGCACGCTGATGCCTTTCCGATACCCAAGCGGGTGGCGGACATAGTGACTAAGGAGTGGGAAAAGCCAGGTATACCTTTTGTTCCACCTCCTATATTCAAGAAAATCTTCCCCATTGTTGACCCCAGAAGGGACGCATGGCAAACGGTTCCTAAGGTTGAGGGGGCAGTGTCAACGTTAGCTAAGCGCACAACTATTCCTATTGAGAACAGTTGCGCTTTTAAAGATCCTATGGATAAAAAATTGGAAGGATTGCTAAAAAAGATATTTGTTCAGCAAGGTTTCCTTCTTCAACCAATCTCGTGCATTATTCCTGTCGCCACGGCAGTTTATTTTTGGTTTGAGGAACTAGAAAATTCGCTCCAAAAAGAGACTCCATATGATGAAGTCATGGACAGAATTCACGCACTAAAGTTGGCTAATTCCTTTATTTTGGATGCCGCTTTCCAATTGGCTAAGTTAGCGGCGAAAAATTCAGGGTTTGCAATAGTGGCGCGCAGAGCGCTTTGGCTAAAATCCTGGTCGGCGGATGTGTCGTCCAAGAATAAATTGCTTAATATTCCTTTCAAGGGTAAGACCCTTTTCGGGCCGGAATTGAAAGAGATTATTTCAGACATTACTGGTGGAAAGGGACATGCCCTCCCACAGGATAGGCCTTTCAAGGCTAAGAACAAATCTAATTTTCGTTCCTTTCGCAATTTCAGGAACGGACCGAATCCTAACTCTGCGGCCTCCAGACAAGAAGGCAACTCTTCCCAGCCTAAGCCAGCATGGAAACCATTGCAAGGCTGGAACAAGGGTACACAGGCCAAGAAGCCTGCTGCTGCTACCAAGACAGCATGAAGGGGTAGCCCCCGATCCGGGACCGGATCTAGTAGGGGGCAGACTTTCTCTCTTCGCTCAAGCTTGGGCAAGAGACGTACCGGATCCCTGGGCACTAGAAATAGTCTCTCAGGGGTATCTTCTAGAGTTCAAGGAACTTCCTCCAAGGGGAAGGTTCCACATGTCTCGCTTATCTTCAGACCAGATAAAGAGACAGGCATTCTTACATTGCGTAGGAGACCTATTAAAAATGGGAGTGATAAACCCAGTTCCAACAGCGGAACAAGGTCTGGGTTTTTACTCAAACCTGTTTGTAGTTCCCAAAAAAGAGGGAACTTTCAGGCCAATTCTGGATCTAAAAATTCTAAACAAATTCCTCAGAGTTCCATCATTCAAAATGGAAACCATTCGGACAATTTTACCAACAATCCAGGAGGGTCAATATATGACTACCGTGGACTTAAAGGATGCGTACCTGCATATTCCTATCCACAAAGATCATCATCAGTTCCTGAGGTTCGCCTTTATGGACAAACATTACCAGTTCGTGGCTCTTCCGTTCGGTTTAGTCACTGCTCCCAGAATCTTCACAAAGGTGCTAGGGTCCCTTCTAGCGGTTCTACGACCGAGGGGCATTGCTGTAGCACCTTACCTAGACGACATTCTAATCCAAGCGTCTTTTTCCAAAGCAAAAGCTCATACAGACATTGTTCTAGCCTTTCTCAGATCTCACGGGTGGAAGGTGAACGTAGAAAAGAGTTCCCTGTCCCCGTCAACAAGAGTTCCCTTTTTGGGAACAATAATAGATTCTTTAGAAATGAAGATCTTCCTGACAGAGGTCAGAAAGTCAAAGCTTCTAAACGCTTGTCAAGTTCTTCACTCTATTCTTCAGCCTTCCATAGCTCAGTGCATGGAAGTAGTAGGATTGATGGTTGCAGTAATGGACATAGTTCCTTTTGCTCGAATTCATCTAAGACCATTACAACTGTGCATGCTCAAGCAGTGGAATGGGGACTATGCAGACTTGTCTCCCCAGATTCAAGTAGACCAGGTAACCAGGGATTCTCTACGCTGGTGGTTGTCTTACGATCACCTGTCTCAGGGAATGAGTTTCCGCAGACCAGAGTGCGTCATTGTCACGACTGACACCAGTCTCTTAGGCTGGGGTGCAGTCTGGGACTCTCTGAAAGCTCAAGGTCTATGGTCTCGAGAAGAGTCTCTTCTTCCGATAAACATTTTAGAACTGAGAGCGATATTCAATGCGTTCCTGGCGTGGCCTCACCTAGCAAAGGCCAAATTCATAAGGTTTCAGTCGGACAACATGACGACTGTAGCGTACATCAATCATCGGGGGGGAACAAAGAGTTCCTTAGCAATGAGAGAGGTATCCAAGATCATCAAATGGGCGGAGGATCACTCCTGCCACCTATCTGCAATTCACATCCCAGGAGTGGACAACTGGGAGGCGGATTATTTGAGTCGTCAGACTTTTCATCCGGGGGAGTGGGAACTCCACCCGGAGGTTTTTGCCCAGTTAAGTCAACTATGGGGCATTCCAGATATGGATCTGATGGCGTCTCGCCAGAACGCAAAGGTTCCTCGATACGGGTCCAGATCCAGGGATCCCAAGGCGACACTGGTGGATGCATTAGTGGCGCCTTGGTCGTTCAACCTAGCTTATGTGTTTCCACCGTTCCCTCTCCTTCCCAGGCTTGTAGCCAGGATCAAACAGGAGCAGGCCTTGGTGATTCTAATAGCCCCTGCGTGGCCACGCAGGACTTGGTATGCAGACCCGGTGAATATGTCATCGGCTCCACCATGGAAGCTACCTTTGAGGCAGGATCTTCTAGTACAAGGTCCGTTTGAACATCCAAATCTAGTCTCTCTCCAACTGACTGCTTGGAAATTGAACGCTTGATTCTATCTAAGCGTGGGTTTTCAGATTCAGTCATAGATACTCTGGTTCAAGCCAGAAAACCTGTAACTAGGAAAATTTACCATAAGATATGGCAAAAATATATCCGTTGGTGTGAATCCAAGGGATTCCCTTGGAGTAAAATTAAGATTCCTAGGATACTTTCCTTTCTCCAAGAAGGTCTGGATAAAGGTTTGTCAGCTAGTTCCTTAAAAGGACAGATATCTGCTCTGTCTGTTTTGTTACACAAACGTCTGGCAGCAGTGCCAGATGTACAGGCGTTAGTTAGAATCAAGCCTGTTTACAGACCCATGACTCCTCCTTGGAGTCTAAATTTAGTTCTTTCAGTTCTTCAGGGGGTTCCGTTTGAACCCATGCATTCCATAGATATTAAGTTACTATCTTGGAAAGTTCTGTTTTTGGTTGCTATTTCTTCTGCTAGAAGAGTTTCTGAATCATCTGCTTTGCAGTGTACTTCTCCCTATCTGGTATTCCATACAGATAAGGTAGTTTTACGTACCAAGCCTGGTTTTCTTCCAAAGGTCGTTTCCAACAGGAATATTAACCAGGAAATTGTTGTTCCTTCTCTGTGTCCGAATCCAGTTTCAAAGAAGGAACGCTTGTTACACAATCTAGATGTGGTCCGTGCTTTAAAGTTATATTTAGAAGCAACAAAGGATTTCACACAGACATCATCCTTGTTTGTTGTCTATTCTGGTAAGAGGAGAGGGCAGAAGGCTACTGCTACCTCTTTCTTTTTGACTGAAAAGCATCATCCGATTGGCTTATGAGACTGCCGGACAGCAGCCTCCTGAACGAATTACAGCTCATTCTACTAGAGCTGTGGCTTCCACATGGGCCTTCAAGAACGAGGCTTCTGTTGATCAGATCTGTAAGGCAGCGACTTGGTCTTCTCTTAAGGCAGCGACTTGGTCTTCTCTGCATACTTTTGCCAAATTTTACAAATTCGATACTTATGCTTCTTCGGAGGCTATTTTTGGGAGAAAAGTTTTGCAAGCCGTGGTGCCTTCCGTTTAGGTAACCTGGTTTGCTCCCTCCCTTCATCTGTGTCCTAAAGCTTTGGTATTGGTTCCCACAAGTAAGGATGAAGCCGTGGACCGGACACACCAATGTTGGAGAAAACAGAATTTATGTTTACCTGATAAATTTCTTTCTCCAACGGTGTGTCCGGTCCACGGCCCGCCCTGGTTTTTAATCAGGTTTGAAAAATTTCTTTCTTTATACACTACAGTCACCACGGCACCCTATGGTTTCTCCTTTTTCTCCTAACCGTCGGTCGATTGACTGGGGGGCGGAGCCAGAGGGGGAGCTATATGGACAGCTCTTGCTGGGTGCTCTCTTTGCCATTTCCTGTAGGGGAAGAGAATATCCCACAAGTAAGGATGAAGCCGTGGACCGGACACACCGTTGGAGAAAGAAATTTATCAGGTAAACACAAATTCTGTTTTTCCAATGATCCAGGAGGGTCCATATATGACCAACGTGGACTTAAAGGATGCGTATCTACACATTCCTATCCACAAAGATCATCACCAATTCCTCAGGTTTGCTTTTCTGGACAAGCATTACCAGTTTGTTGCTCTTCCCTTCGGGTTGGACATGAAAATATTTCTGATGGAGGTCAGGAAATCAAAGATTTTGACCACCTGATGAGCTCTTCATTCCATTCCTCTGCCGTCATTGGCTCAGTATATGGAGGTAATCGGTCTAATGGTAGCGGCAATGAACGTAGTTCCATATGCTCGCTTACATCTCAGACCACTGCAACTATGCATGCTCAGACAGTGAAATGGGGATAAATCTGGATCAAGAGACCAGAGACTCTCTCTTCTTTGGTGGTTGTCACAGGATCACCTGTCTGGGGGAATGTGTTTCCGCAGGCCAGCGTGGGTTATAGTAACGACAGACGCCAGCCTACTGGGGTAGGGAGCAGTCTGGAATTCCCTGAAAGCACAGGGATTGTGGACTCAGGAGGAGGCCCGCCTTCCGATAAATATTCTGGAATTAAGAGCGATATTCAATGCTCTTCAGGCGTGGCCTCAGATGGCTTCGGCCAGATTCATCAGATTTCAGACAACATCACAACTGTGGCTTATATCTATCATCAGGGGGGAACAAAGAGTTCTCTAGCGATGATAGAGGTTTCAAGAATAATCCGATGGGCAGAGGCTCACTCTTGCCATCTGTCAGCGATCTATATCCCAGGGGTAGAGAACTGGGAGGCAGATTTTCTAAGTCGTCAGACTTTTCATCCGGGGGAGTGGGAACTCCATCCGGAGGTGTTTGCTCAACTGGTTCAGCTATAGGGTACGCGACAAGGGAGTAGTGTAACCCTGCGCTGGGAAAAAGTAATTAGTAAGCCAAGGAAAACAGGAGAAACCCTTATCTCCAAATAACTACCAGAAAAAATATAATTTAAACAGCCTCTTCCTCAAAAGAGAGAAAAAGACTTTTAAATACCTTGGCGCTGCAGATTGCGGCTAAAACTAATAATAAGGGGATATGCTCTGTTATAAGTCGAGATGCACAAAGTAAATACTTGGCCTCAGAGTTGGATAACAATATAAAAATATTTATTTAATACAATAAGTTTAAAAGCTGATCAGCGGGTGAATGGATTAAAAAGATGTAACAAATATTTGCAACATATGTTTGCACAAGAAATTGCAACACAAATTAACTAAAGTGAGTAAAAACTAAAAACTAAATACACCTATCAAAATAGACCATAAACAAACTAAATTAGTGTAGCATCAAATAAATAAATAACAAAACAAAATTTAAATAGATGATTAGTAAGAAGTGAGGACAAATTGAGCCCTGTGATAAATCCAGACGGTGGAATTCACAACGGAGATAGTCGACATCCACAGCTGAAGTTAGGTATGGCAGAGTGGTGCTGGAACGAGAAATTGATCCAGATAAAACAAAAGCAGAAAACCAAAATTAAGGTGTTCACTTTTACTTACACCATGTCTTGGTTTCTGCAGTGGCGATGAGATCCTTTGAGTGAGCTGCAGCGGAGCCAAGTGAGCCTTGAAAGCGGTAAAGATTTTTCTTTTGTGATCCCGCTCAAGTTTGGAACAAACACAGATGCCGGTCTGTGAAAGTGGTGCAGCGTCGAATGACGTGTGGTGGGAGGAGCAACGCGTTTCAGCCCGATCAGGGCCTTTGTCAAGCTCCAGAAGAGTGTCTGGCAGAGACTTTTAAACCTGTATAGGCTGATACTCATTGGTTAACAGTTACTAATAGGCGTGCCAGTACAGACGCAAGGTAAAATGACAGCAACAATTTCGCTACAAACAACACAGTTAATTTGTTACTTTATGTCATATTTACAGTAATCATTATCCTTATAAGCAAGGTTATAAAAATAAAAACTTAATATATAATGAATAATCCTTATGGTTATTTGAACCTTTCCTTTCTGAGGCCAATAGATTGGAAGAAAAAAAAAAAGGAATACATTTTCCTTCTTTGTGCAAAAATAGCGACTTGTTCTCTGCTACAAGTCGCTGTTTTTGCACAAAGAAGGAAAATGTATTCCTTTTTTTTTTTTCTTCCAATCTATTGGCCTCAGAAAGGAAAGGTTCAAATAACCATATGGATTATTCATTATATATTAAGTTTTTATTTTTATAACCTTGCTTATAAGTATAATGATTACTGTAAATATGACATAAAGTAACAAATTAACTGTGTTGTTTGTAGCGAAATTGTTGCTATCATTTTACCTTGCGTCTGTACTGGCACGCCTATTAGTAACTGTTAACCAATGAGTATCAGCCTATACAGGTTTAAAAGTCTCTGCCAGACACTCTTCTGGAGCTTGACAAAGGCTCTGATCGGACTGAAACGCGTTGCTCCTCTCACCACACGTCATTCGACGCTGCACCACTTTCACAGACCGGCATCTGTGTTTGTTCCAAACTTGAGCGGGATCACAAAAGAAAAATCTTTACCGCTTTCAAGGCTCACTTGGCTCCGCTGCAGCTCACTCAAAGGATCTCATCGCCACTGCAGAAACCAAGACATGGTGTAAGTAAAAGTGAACACCTTAATTTTGGTTTTCTGCTTTTGTTTTATCTGGATCAATTTCTCGTTCCAGCACCACTATGCCATACCTAACTTCAGCTGTGGATGTCGACTATCTCCGTTGTGAATTCCACCGTCTGGATTGATCACAGGGCTCAATTTGTCCTCACTTCTTACTAATCATCTATTTAATTTTGTTTTGTTATTTATTTATTTGATGCTACACTAATTTAGTTTGTTTATGGTCTATTTTGATAGGTGTATTTAGTTTTTAGTTTTTACTTATGTGTATTTAGTTTTTACTCACTTTAGTTCATTTGTGTTGCAATTTCTTGTGCAAACATATGTTGCAAATATTTTTTACATCTTTTTAATCCATTCACCCGCTGATCAGCTTTTAAACTTATTGTATTAAATAAATATTTTTATATTGTTATCCAACTCTGAGGCCAAGTATTTACTTTGTGCATCTCGACTTATAACAGAGCATATCCCCTTATTATTAGTTTTAGCCGCAATCTGCAGCGCCAAGGTATTTAAAAGTCTTTTTCTTTCTTTTGAGGAAGAGGCTGTTTAAATTATATTTTCTCCAACATAGGTGTGTCCGGTCCACGGCGTCATCCTTACTTGTGGGATATTCTCTTCCCCAACAGGAAATGGCAAAGAGCCCAGCAAAGCTGGTCACATGATCCCCCCTAGGCTCCGCCTTCCCCAGTCATTCTCTTTGCCGTTGTACAGGCAACATCTCCACGGAGATGGCTTAGAGTTTTTTGGTGTTTAAATGTAGTTTTATTGCTTCAATCAAGAGTTTGTTATTTTAAAATAGTGCTGGTATGTACTATTTACTCTGAAACAGAAAAGAGATGAAGATTTCTGTTTGTAAGAGGAAGATGATTTTAGCAACCGTTACTAAAATCGATGGCTGTTCCACACAGGACTGTCGAGATGAAGTAACTTCAGTTGGGGGAACAGTGTGCAGACTTTTACTGCTTGAAGTATGACACATTTCTAACAAGACTTGGTAATGCTGGAAGCTGTCATTTTCCCTATGGGATCCGGTAAGCCATTTTAATTACAATTTATAAAGGGCTTCACAAGGGCTTTAAAGACTGGCAGACATTTTTCTGGGCTAAAACGTTTGTTTTATAAGCATGTTTAATGATTTATTACTCTGAGGAGTTGTTTTTATCTGGGTATGTTGGTAATAAAAACGGCAGGCACTGTTTTGGACACCTTTTTCACTGGGGGCCTTCTCTAGTCTTAGGCAGAGCCTCAGTTTCGCGCCACTAATGCGCAGTTGTTTTTGGGAGTCAGAGCATGCAGATGCATGTGTGAGGAGCTCAGATACACTGAAAAAGCGTGCTGAAGGCGTCATTTGGTATCGTATTCCCCTCTGGGCTTGGTTGGGTCTCAGCAAAGCAGATACCAGGGACTGTATAGGGGTTAAATGTAAAAACGGCTCCGGTTCCGTTATTTTTAGAGTTAAATCTTTCAAATTTGGTGTGCAATACTTTCAAGGCTTTATGACACTGTGGTGAAATTTTGGTGAATTTTGGACAATTCCTTCATACTTTTTCGCATATTCAGTAATAAAGTGTGTTCAGTTTAAAATTTAAAGTGACAGTAACGGTTTTATTTTAAAACGTTTTTTGTACTTTGTTATCAAGTTTATGCCTGTTTATCATGTCTGTACCTTCAGATAGACTATGTTCTGTATGTCAGGAAGCCAAAGTTCCTTCTCATTTAAATATATGTGATGCATGTGATAGTGAAAATGATGCCCAAGATGATTCCTCTAGTGAGGGGAGTAAGCATGGTACTGCATCATCCCCTTATGTGTCTACACCAGTCTTGCCCACACAAGAGGCCCCTAGTACATCTAGTGCGCCTATTATTCTTACAATGCAACAATTAACGGCTGTAATGGATAATTCTATTAAAAACATTTTAGCCAAAATGCCAACTTATCAGCGAAAGCGCAACTGCTCTGTTTTAGATACTGTAGAGCATGAGGGCGCAGATGATAATGGTTCTGACATGCCCTTACACCAGTCTGAAGGGGCTAGGGAGGTTTTGTCTGAGGGAGAAATTTCAGATTCAGGAAAAATTTCTCAACAAGCTGAACCTGATGTTATTACATTCAAATTTAAATTGGAACATCTCCGCGCTCTGCTTAAGGAGGTGCTTTCTACTCTGGATGATTGTGACAATTTGGTCGTTCCAGAGAAATTATGTAAGATGGACAAGTTTCTAGAGGTCCCGGTGCCCCCCGAAGCTTTTCCTATACCCAAGCGGGTGGTGGATATTGTAAACAAAGAATGGGAAAGGCCCGGCATACCTTTTGTCCCTCCCCCTATATTTAAGAAATTGTTTCCTATAGTCGACCCCAGAAAGGACTTATGGCAGACAGTCCCTAAGGTCGAGGGGGCGGTCTCTACCTTAAACAAACGCACCACTATCCCTATAGAAGATAGTTGTGCTTTCAAAGATCCTATGGATAAAAAGTTAGAAGGTTTGCTTAAAAAGATGTTTGTTCAGCAAGGTTACCTTCTACAGCCAATTTCATGCATTGTTCCTGTTACTACAGCAGCGTCTTTTTGGTTTGATGAACTAGAAAAGTCGCTAGATAAAGCTACCCCTTTGGAGGAGATTATGGACAGAATTCGTGCTCTTAAATTGGCTAATTCTTTTACTCTAGACGCTACCCTGCAATTAGCTAGATTAGCGGCGAAAAATTCAGGGTTTGCTATTGTGGCGCGCAGAGCGCTATGGCTAAAATCTTGGTCAGCGGATGCGTCATCCAAGAACAAATTGCTTAATATTCCTTTCAAGGGGAAAACGCTGTTTGGCCCTGACTTGAAAGAGATTATTTCAGATATCGCTGGGGGAAAGGGCCATGCCCTTCCTCAGGATAGGTCTTTCAAGGCTAAAAATAAGCCTAATTTTTGTCCCTTTCGTAGAAACGGACCAGCCTCAAGCTCTACGCCCTCTAAGCAAGAGGGTAATACGTCTCAAGCCAAGCCAGCCTGGAAGCCCATGCAAGGCTGGAACAAAGGCAAGCAGGCCAAGAAACCTGCCACTGCTACCAAGACAGCATGAGATGTTGGCCCCCGATCCGGGACCGGATCTGGTGGGGGGCAGACTTTCTCTCTTCGCTCAGGCATGGGCAAGAGATGTTCTGGATCCTTGGGCTCTAGAAATAGTCTCCCAAGGTTATCTTCTGGAATTCAAGGAACTACCCCCAAGGGGAAGATTCCACAGGTCTCAATTGTCTTCAGACCACATAAAAAAAACAGGCATTCTTACATTGTGTAGAAGACCTGTTAAAAATGGGAGTGATCAATCCTGTTCCATTGAAGGAACGAGGGATGGGATTCTACTCAAATCTGTTCATAGTTCCCAAAAAAGAGGGAACATTCAGACCAATCTTGGATCTCAAGATCTTAAACAAATTTCTCAGGGTTCCATCGTTCAAGATGGAAACCATTCGAACAATTCTTCCTACCATCCAGGAAGGTCAATTCATGACCACGGTGGATTTAAAGGATGCGTATCTACATATTCCTATCCACAAGGAACATCATCGGTTCCTAAGGTTCGCGTTTCTGGACAAACATTACCAGTTCGTGGCACTTCCATTCGGATTAGCCACTGCCCCAAGAATTTTCACAAAGGTACTAGGGTCCCTTCTAGCGGTGTTAAGACCGAGGGGCATTGCAGTAGTACCTTACTTGGACGACATTCTAATTCAAGCGTCGTCCCTGCCACAAGCAAAGGCTCATAGGACATTGTCCTAGCCTTTCTCAGATGTCACGGGTGGAAAGTGAACGTAGAGAAAAGTTCTCTGTCTCCGTCAACAAGAGTCCCCTTCTTGGGAACAATAATAGACTCTTTAGAAATGAAGATTTTTCTGACAGACGCCAGAAAATCAAAACTTCTAAACTCTTGTCAAGTACTTCATTCTGTTCTTCTTCCTTCCATAGCGCAGTGCATGGAAGTAATAGGTTTGATGGTGGCGGCAATGGACATAGTTCCTTTTGCGCGAATTCATCTAAGACCATTACAACTGTGCATGCTCAGACAGTGGAATGGGGATTATACAGACTTGTCTCCAACGATACAAGTAGCTCAGAGGACCAGAGACTCACTCCGTTGGTGGCTGACCCTGGACAACCTGTCACAAGGGATGAGCTTCCGCAGACCGGAGTGGGTCATTGTCACGACCGACGCCAGTGTGGTGGGCTGGGGCGCGGTCTGGGAACCCCTGAAAGCTCAGGGGCTTTGGTCTCGGGGAGAATCTCTTCTACCGATAAACATTCTGGAACTGAGAGCGATATTCAATGCTCTCAGAGCTTGGCCTCAGCTTGCAAAGGCCAAATTCATAAGGTTTCAATCAGACAACATGACGACTGTTGCGTATATCAACCATCAGGGGGGAACAAGGAGTTCCCTGGCGATGGAAGAAGTGACCAAAATAATTCAATGGGCGGAGAATCACTCCTGCCACTTGTCTGCAATCCACATCCCAGGAGTGGAAAATTGGGAAGCGGATTTTCTGAGTCGTCAGACATTTCATCCGGGGGAGTGGGAACTCCATCCGGAAATGTTTGCCCAAATAATTCAATTGTGGGGCATTCCAGACATGGATCTGATGGCGTCTCGTCAGAACTTCAAGGTTCCTTGCTACGGGTCCAGATCCAGGGATCCCAAGGCGGCTCTAGTGGATGCACTAGTAGCACCTTGGACCTTCAACCTAGCTTATGTGTTCCCACCGTTTCCTCTCATTCCCAGGCTGGTAGCCAGGATCAAACAGGAGAGGGTATCGGTGATCTTGATAGCTCCTGCGTGGCCACGCAGGACTTGGTATGCAGACCTGGTGAATATGTCATCAGCTCCACCATGGAAGCTACCTCTGAGACAGGACCTTCTTGTTCAAGGTCCGTTCGAACATCCGAATCTGGCCTCACTCCAACTGACTGCTTGGAGATTGAACGCTTGATTTTATCAAAGCGAGGGTTCTCAGATTCTGTCATTGATACTCTTGTTCAGGCTAGAAAGCCTGTAACTAGGAAAATCTACCATAAAATATGGAAAAAATATATCTGTTGGTGCGAATCTAAAGGATTCCCATGGAACAAGATAAAAATTCCTAGGATTCTATCCTTTCTTCAAGAGGGTTTGGAGAAAGGATTATCTGCGAGTTCTTTGAAGGGACAGATTTCTGCTTTATCTGTTTTACTTCACAAAAAGCTGGCGGCTGTACCAGACGTTCAGGCTTTTGTTCAGGCTCTGGTTAGAATCAAGCCTGTTTACAAACCTTTGACTCCTCCCTGGAGTCTCAATCTAGTTCTTTCAGTTCTTCAGGGGATTCCGTTTGAACCCCTACATTCCGTTGATATAAAGTTATTATCTTGGAAAGTTTTGTTTTTGTTTGCCATCTCTTCTGCTAGAAGAGTTTCAGAGTTATCTGCTCTGCAGTGTTCTCCTCCATATCTGGTGTTCCATGCAGATAAGGTGGTTTTGCGTACTAAACCTGGTTTTCTTCCGAAAGTTGTTTCTAATAAAAATATTAACCAGGAGATAGTCGTGCCTTCTTTGTGTCCTAATCCAGTTTCAAAGAAGGAACGTTTGTTGCACAACTTAGATGTAGTTCGTGCTCTCAAATTTTACTTAGCAGCTACTAAGGATTTCAGACAAACATCTTCTTTGTTTGTTGTTTATTCTGGTAAAAGGAGAGGTCAAAAAGCAACTTCTACCTCTCTCTCTTTCTGGCTTAAAAGCATTATCCGATTGGCTTATGAGACTGCCGGACGGCAGCCTCCTGAAAGAATCACAGCTCACTCCACTAGGGCTGTGGCTTCCACTTGGGCCTTCAAGAACGAGGCTTCTGTTGATCAGATATGTAAGGCAGCGACTTGGTCTTCACTGCACACTTTTGCCAAATTCTACAAATTTGATACTTTTGCTTCTTCTGAGGCTATTTTTGGGAGAAAGGTTTTGCAAACCGTGGTGCCTTCCATCTAGGCGACCTGATTTGTTCCCTCCCATCATCCGTGTCCTAAAGCTTTGGTATTGGTTCCCACAAGTAAGGATGACGCCGTGGACCGGACACACCTATGTTGGAGAAAACAGAATTTATGCTTACCTGATAAATTACTTTCTCCAACGGTGTGTTCGGTCCACGGCCCGCCCTGGTTTTTGATCAGGTCTGTTGAATTAATTTCTCTAACTACAGTCACCACGGTATCATATGATTTCTCCTATGCATATTCCTCCTTTACGTCGGTCGAATGACTGGGGAAGGCGGAGCCTAGGGGGGATCATGTGACCAGCTTTGCTGGGCTCTTTGCCATTTCCTGTTGGGGAAGAGAATATCCCACAAGTAAGGATGACGCCGTGGACCGGACACACCGTTGGAGAAAGTAATTTATCAGGTAAGCATAAATTCTGTTTTTTCTCTGCTATAGGGTACACCAGAATTGGATCTGATGGCGTCTCGTCAGAACGCCAAACTTCCTTGTTACGGATCCAGGTCAAGGAATCCTCAGGCAGTACTGATAGATGCTCTAGCAGTACCCTGGTCATTCAACCTAGCTTATGTGTTTCCACCTTTCCCTCACCTTCCGCGTCTGATTGCCAGAATCAAACAGGAGAGAGCTTCTGTGATTTTGATAGCGTCTGCGTGGCCACGCAGGACTTGGTATGCAGACATGGTGGGCATGTCATCTCTGCCACCATGGACTCTGCCAGTGAGACAGGACCTTTTGATTCAAGATCCATTCAAGCATCCAAATCTAATTTCTCTGCAACTGACTGCTTGGAGATTGAACGCTTGATTCTATCAAAGCGGGGTTTCTCTGAGTCGGTCATAGATACCTTGATTCAGGCTCGAAAACCTGCCACTAGGAAAATCTATCATAAGATATGGCGTAAATATCTTTTTTGTTGCAAATCCAAAAGCTACTCATGGAGTAAAATCAGGATTCCTAGGATTTTGTCTTTTCTCCAAGAGGGTTTGTAGAAAGGATTGTCTGCTAGTTCCCTAAAAGGACAGATATCTGCTCTGTCTATTTTGTTGCACAAGCGTCTGGCAGATGTTCCAGACGTTCGGGCTTTTTGTCAAGCTTTAGCTAGAATTAAGCCTGTGTTTAAACCTGTTGCTCCGCCATGGAGTCTAAATTTAGTTCTTAAAGTTCTTCAGGGGGTTCCATTTGAACCCATGCATTCCATAGATATTAAGCTTCTATATTGGAAAGTTCTGTTCCTAGTTGCTATCTCTTCAGCACGAAGAGTTTCTGAACTGTCTGCATTACAATGTGACTCGCCTTATCTTGTTTTCCATGCTGATAAGGTGGTTTTGCGTACCAAACCTGGGTTCCTCCCTAAAGTTGTTACTAACAGGAATATCAATCAGGAAATTGTTGTTCCTTCTCTGTGTCCTAATCCTTCTTCTAACAAGGAACGTCTGTTGCACAACTTGGACGTAGTTTGTGCTTTGAAGTTTTATTTGCAGGCAACCAAAGATTTTCGTCAAACATCTTCGTTGTTTGTGGTTTATTCTGGAAAGCGTAGGGGTCAAAAGGCTACGGCTACCTCTCTTTCCTTTTGGCTGAAAAGCATCATCCGTTTGGCTTATGAGACTGCTGGACAGCAGCCTCCTGAAAGGATTACAGTTCACTCTACTAGAGCGGTAGCTTCCACATGGGCTTTTAAAAATGATGCTTCTGTTGAACAAATTTGTAAGGCTGCGACTTGGTCTTCGCTTTATACCTTTTCCAAATTTTCCAAATTTGATACTTTTGCTTCTTCGGAGGCTATTTTTGGGAGAAAGGTTTTGCAAGCAGTGGTGCCTTCCGTTTAGGTTCCTGTCTTGTTCCTCCCTTCATCTGTGTCCTAAAGCTTTGGTATTGGTATCCCACAAGTAAGGATGAAACCGTGGACTCGGTACATCTTGCAAAAGAAAACAAAATTTATGCTTACCTGATAAATTTTTTTCTTTTTTGCGATGTACCGAGTCCACGGCCCGCCCTGTCTATTCAAGACAGACAGTATTTTTTTATTGAGAACTTCAGTCACATCTGCACCTTATAGTTTCTCCTTTTTCTTCCTTGGCCTTCGGTCGAATGACTGGGGGGTGGAGTTAAGGGGGGAGCTATATAGATAGCTCTGCTGTGGGTGCTCTCTTTGCCACTTCCTGTTAGGAAGGATAATATCCCACAAGTAAGGATGAAACCATGGACTCGGTACATCGCAAAAGAAAGAAATTTATCAGGTAAGCATAAATTTTGTTTTTTACACCAAATCAAACGCTTGGTTAATGTCCCTTTTAGAAAATATTTTTTTTTTATGCTGAATACACACGTGTGCTGCAGTGTCCTATGCACCAACATTCAAACTCTGCAGCTGCTTATAGTCTGTGGTTTGTATGATGGAAATAAGGTCATCGCTAACCCGATACATTATACCATGAGCTCTTTAAACTGGCACAGTATTTGAATGAGGGTGCACAGGGCATGTGCAGCATATGTGTGTATGCTACGGAAAGATTAATAGCTTTTACATGAGGCTTTTTTCTAATACAAATATGTAGCAAAAATACATCCATTCCTCATGCACATTTCATTATATACTATTATGTCCCTTTAAGTTTTAATAATTAATGCTATACATTAATTAAAAATACCATGTCAAACTAAACTAAGCCTTAATATTCTTCTGGGGCCACGGTTGTCATTATTGTATCCCAAGTGCACAAATGTTGTTGTTCAGAGTAACATAAACAACATTCAGATCACTGTTTCTCAGTGGTTTATAAGAAATTTGCTTCAACTAGTCCAGGCTAAAGCAAGTGACAGTGATAATCAACAATGTTAACTCTTTATTTGGGTGGTTAGCTATTTCTAATCAGATGAGAATGACATGGGTTAAACTGCTGTTTAAAATTACTATATCTCTGTTAAGCACAGAAAGCTAAACTAGATATTTAAATGAGGATTTAACGTATTTAAAAAGACTTTAAACACCTTCTGCTTTTGTCTAAAAATTGTGCATTATCCCACAGTCCCTAATAAGGCTAAAAAACAAATAATGACAGCTGATTTAGGCAGTTTGCAGCATTTAGGAAAAAAACTAGGTTACAGATTTGCCTTTTCCACAAAAGCAAAAAATAAAACCCATAAAGGGTTCTTATATGCATCAGAAATTAATGACTGCATTTCAAAAGATCTATATTTAAAATACATGTTTTTTAAATAATTTAGAATCAGTTTGCATTGTTTTGCAGACTAGTGACACACCCATTGAAAAGCCTCTAGAGTGTTGTTTATCTAATCTCTTCTGCAGTTGCCAATTAGAGACAGATATAAATGAGCTCCTGTAATCACTGTGCAGCAAAATAGAGGGTCAGGTTTCTGAATTCTGCATAATGCACTTCAGCCTCACTTCAATTTTCAGTTTTAAAATGCAGGAACACCAGGCAAAATAAATAACAATTATATACACTATGTTTAATTAAACATGGCAAATTACATTTTGAGTTTAATATCACTTTTATAAAAATGAGATGTGATTTTTCTTTTTTAAATAAATATAAAACCTTAATGCTATCAAATTAAAGGGATATAAAGCCCGCAAATCTTCTTTTCCGATTCAGACATAGGATACAATTTAAAAAAAACAAAAAAAAAATTTCAGTTTACTTTATATTATCAGATTTTACTTAATTCCCATGGTATTCTTTCTTGAAGAGATACCTAGGTAGGTGTCTGGAACACTACATGGGCTGCATTCGGCAAGCTCCTCCAGCGAGCTCAGCGCTCGCTTTGTGCGTTCATGGAGACGCTACAGATGACGTCACTCCCAGCTTTTCTAGCGTGCTGGTAACGCTGGGAGTGAGACAAACAAGCGTCTGAGCGTCTCAGCTCACTATGACACAACCGTGACGTCTTCCCAGCGCCACGTCATCCCTCGGGATTTAACTGTCGCTTCCCAGCGCCACGTCATCCCTCGGGATTTAACTGTCGCTTGGTCTCTGCGTTGCTGAACGCGGCCATGGTAGGACAATGATGACTAACCTTGGCAGCCCTGATGTTTTGAACTAAATTTCTTATGATGCTTAGGTACTCTGCACTCTAATTTAGCATCATGGGAATTGTAGTTCCGAAACATCTGGTGTGCCAAGATTAGCCATCACTGTGGTAGGAAATAGTGCTGCCATCTAGTGCTCTTGTAAATGGATAGCATTCATGCAAAACTGCTGCTATATAGTGCTCCAGACACACCCACACTTACAACCCTGCTTTTCAAAAAAATGTACCAAGAGAACAAAGAAAATTTGATAATAGAAGTAAATTAGAAAATTGTTTAAAATGACATTCTCTATCTGAATCGTGAAAGAATTTTTTTTGGCTTTCA
The DNA here is from genome assembly GCF_027579735.1 of Bombina bombina. NCBI lineage: Eukaryota > Metazoa > Chordata > Amphibia > Anura > Bombinatoridae > Bombina > Bombina bombina. The sequence goes on along the minus strand of NC_069500.1, from coordinate 965,044,832 downwards.
TGTCCCTTTAATCTTCTTTTCTCTTGTAAGGTGTTTCCAGTCCACGGATTCATCCTTTACTTGTGGAATATTCTCCTTCCCTACAGGAAGTGGCAAAGAGAGCACACAGCAGAGCTGTCCATATAGCTCCCCCTCTAGTGCCACCCCCCAGTCATTCTCTTTGCCGGCTCTAAGCACTAGGGTCTCTCTCGGGAGGGTAAAGTGAATGTGGTGTTAGAATTGTAGTTTTATTATCTTCAATCAAAAGTTTGTTATTTTAAATGGTACCGGTTTGTACTATTTACTCTCTAGCAGAAAAGTGATGAAGATTTCTGCTGAGAGGAAAATGATTTTAGCATGTTGTAACTAAAATCCACTGCTGTTCCCACGCAGGACTGAGGAGTACCAGAAAACTTCAGTTGGGTGGAACGGTTTGCAGGGTAATCTGCAATAAGGTATGTTCAGTCATTTATTTCTAGACAAGACTGAGATAATGCTAGAAGAGACTGACAATATCCCCATGAGGGGAGGGTAAGCTATGTTCACAGACTTAGTAAGGAATTGAATTCTTACATAACAGGGCTAATTATGCTGGTTGACACTAATTCAGGGCAATCGATTGTTTATCTAAGGAAAATATCGTTTGTGAGACACTTTGAAAGTCCTTTTGGGTTCTTTCTGGGGTTATTACCCACATGGCTGTTTTTTATTCACTTAGGAGTGATTTCTTAGACCTCACAGCTCCGGAGTAGAGTGGGAGGGGCCTAATTTTGCACCTCAGATGCGCAGTTAGAATTACATAGAAGTTCATGCTGCTTCAAATGGAGGGTCCTGCTGCTGTTTGAGGGCCTAAAAGAAGCTATATTCTCCCAAATCTGATCCCTAAGGGCAGGTAGGGCCACAGCAAGGCTGTGGCAAGGTGCTGTAGTAATTTTAACCGGGTGTTGGCTTTAGGCTGCTCCGGTTTGGGCATTAAGGGGTTAATCATTTTGATACTAGTGGTGCAATCTTACTAAGGCTTTAGGTACATGCTGTGAAAATTTCAAAAGGATTGCTGCATTTTTCACTGTTTTGCAAAATTGTGTGCTCTTTTTATCTCTTAAAGGCACAGTAACGTTTTTTCAAATTGTGTTTTTTATTTGATTAAAGTGATTTCCAAGCCTGTGTGTGTATACTACTAGTCTGTTAAAGATGTCTGACACCAAGGAAAATCCTTGTTCAATGTGTTTAGAAGCCATGGTGGAACCCCCTCTCAGAATGTGTCCCACTTGTACTGATATGTCTATACATTTTAAAGATCATATTGTTGCACTTAAGTATGTGGCCCAATATGATTCTCAGACTGAAGGTAACGAGGGTAGCCCGTCTACCTCTCCCCAAGTGTCACAACCAGTTACGCCCGCTCAAGCGATGCCTAGTACCTCTAGTGCGTCTATCCCTTTTACATTACAAGACTTAGCAGCAGTCATGGATAATTCTCTTACAGCCTTCTTATCTAAACTGCCCGTGTTACCTGCAAAGCGTGATAGCTCTGTTTTAAGAACAGATTATGAGCATTCTGACGCTTTAGTAGCCATATCCGATATACCCTCACAACGCTCTAAAGTGGGAGCGAGGGATTTGATGTCTGAGGGAGAAGTCTCTGATTCAGGAAGGGTTCCTCCTTAGACAGATTCAGATACATTGGCTTTTAAATTTAAACTAGAACACCTCCGCGTTTTGCTCAGGGAGGTATTAGCTACTCTGGATGACTGCGACCCTTTGGTGATCCCAGAGAAATTGTGTAAAATGGACAAGTACCTAGAGGTCCCTGTTTACACTGATGCGTTTCCGGTCCCTAAGAGGATTGCGGATATCTTTACTAGGGAGTGGGATAGACCAGGTGTTCCCTTTGTTCCCCCTCCTGTTTTTAAGAAAATGTTCCCCATATCTGACCCCGTGCGGGACTCGTGGCAGACGGTCCCTAAGGTGGAGGGGGCTGTTTCTTCACTTGCTAAACGCACAACCATACCAATTGAAGACAGTTGTGCTTTTAAAGACCCTATGGATAAGAAGTTAGAGGGTTTACTTAAGAAAATTTTTGTTCAACAAGGTTTTCTTCTCCAACCTATTGCCTGCATTATTCCTGTAACTACTGCAGCTGCTTTCTGGTTTGAGGTGCTGGAAGACTCGCTCCAGACGGAGACCTCTTATGAGGAAATTATGGATAGAATTAAGGCTCTAAAGCTAGCTAATTCTTTTATCACTGACGCCGCTTTCCAAATAGCTAAGTTAGCGGCGAAAAATTCAGGTTTCACCATTTTCGTGCGCAGGGCGCTATGGCTAAAGTCCTGTGTGGTTATCTATTAATTTAAAATATCTCTACTTTCTACTAAATATAATATACTAAATCTCTATGGTGGTACCACTAAAACCAACACAGATAAATTGTGAAATAAACTCTATGAGGGTCCTACATTATTTGTCAAACAGTTTATTTAGGAATCAATATATGTTAATAATAAGATAAATATTTACAGGTATATATATATCAATCTGTTTTACAGATACAGTCCACATTTTAAGATACAGGGCAACTTTTCTAAACTAACCCCAATTGTGCTACACAGAATATTATCCCAGAAATACTTAGCCAGATTCTCTGTGTCCAACATCATCCATCTTTACAGCATGCCCAGGATACAAAAGAGAGGGAGAGGCTCTGGTGTTACAGTATTTTATAACCCAATTCAAAAGGGAGTGTCTATAGTTCAGAGAGAAAGGTGTACCTGGGGGAAGGGATCCCAATAACAGCTAAGTGAATATTCCAGTGATAAAATGTCACCACATTCCCTCACTTTTTCTTCTCCTATGTTGCCCCGTTTTCTAGTTATACCCACTAGTACAGAAGAACACAGTGGGAGCGAAAACCTTACAGGAAAAATTCTCCCACCATCCCTTCGGAATCATTCCCTCGGCGATATGAGCTCTTCTGTACTTTCCTAGGACTGTCAATTCCTAATCTAACTTTATACAATTCATTAGAAAAATTAATTTAAAATTATACATAGAAACACAAAATCCTATGCTAAACCCCATTAGCAACATTTATACAATGGTCTTAAATATTGGTAAAAGTTCATGTATGAGTGTGTGAGTGTGGGTACACTAGATGGGTATGCGTGTAGTAAAATCTTTATTAAGAAAGTGTGAATTGTGCCTGTAAAACAAAAGTTATAATGGTTCACTGAAGTTCTTTGTTGTCATCTTTTGGCATCTGGTCCTTGCTTTTGGCATCTGGTCCTTGCTTTTGCTTTACCAAATCTCTCTCTTTGAACCACTTTGTTTTTTCCAAGACCCTCAAAGGAATGAAAAAAAGATTAAAACCAGGCATATATTTACTTCACACTACAACACTCCATCTGCAGTAGAAACCACATTCACAGTTATTAACTTCAAGTTGGAAAGTGCCTCTGTTATTGCATCATCCCACTCGCACCCTTACTTAACTTATGTTGCTTGATTTTTATGATTATTTACCCCTTTATGCTATATATATATATATATATATATATATATATATATATATATATAATTATTTTGGCCTAATGCACCATTTTACATCTCCATTGTGATACATTATACTTATTTAATTTGTCCAACGCCACCATCATAGCTTCATGGTAAGATCAGTCCTGAAGACACCTGAAAAACAACAATCTATAATATGTGTTATTGGGGAAAAACTGGAAGGAAAGGTGAGAAGCCTTCTATCTTCATTGGTTTTCTTCCTGCAAGATAAGACTTCAGACAGTTTACATAGAAATGGTATTGCATGTGGCCTCCCAAAACTAATCAAAATGGAGGTATCTGTTATTGTTTTTTTAGAAAGAGAATGCATCAATTAACTATACATTCTTAATATTGGCATTTAAAACTTAATAATGAAAAACACTTAAAATTATTAATTGAACTTAAAACTAAAGTACACATTACAAGATACAAATGTACTGCAAACAAATATGCTTATAAAAACAAAAAATTAATTATTTAATTTGAGCCCTCCAGCTCTGTCAGTTGCTTCTTTAGAAACCCAATTTGATCTCTCATTCTCCTGTTTTTTTGTTTGAGTTCCCAATAACTTAAGTTGGCCTTATTGTTTATCTCATTTGACCTCAGCCTCCAATTTTCTCCTCTGTTAATATCGCCATTTAAATTCCTGTCTCTCCAGTTTCCTGTATTTGATGCTCTACTATTCTGATATCCACAAACATTCCTTCTATTACCCCTCTCTGATTCCTGCCTGTGAATATTCAGATTATTCTCCATTGACTGCTTCACTGCAGAATTTGCCTTAATGGTGTATGGGTGATAATTCCACCACTTCTCAGCTCTAGTGAGCACCATATGTAGGTTTGTGGAGTTTGGATCATACAGCTTTACAAACTCCTGACATTTTCTGGGGAGAGCTTCAAGTACCCTCTGTATGTGAGCTGGTGACCCCCAGACCATTTGGGTCTGTGGCTGGCGCAGCACACACCAAAATAAAACTCTTTTTGCTACTTCAAATGGCCCATCTAGTGGTCTCATGGTAATTTCACTAATCTCTTTCTCTAGACTAGTAAAATTGAAAAAGGTTTTAGCTATCCTGCCAGCCTGATCACATATACTTGAATTAAATCCTAATAACCTGTTGGCATAGGGGCCCATGGCATCTTGAAGCAATTCGGTCCATTCCGGCATGCTCATACCTAATTTTATGGCTTTTTCAGTTCCCTTGTGAAACCAATGTGAAAAGTTATTAAAGCTGTTTGTGGGGATTGTGCCCCACCATTTCTTAAAAATGTCTTTATTTGCTACAGTCATTGGCCTAGTCTGATTTGAAAAACCTGTAGGAACTTTCAGGTTGTTAAAATTCTCAGAAATTATGACAGGGGCAATTGGAACAGAACTTGGGTTTTTAATCTCTATAGGGCAATGAAACTAAACAGAAATTAAGCAGAACAAAATTAAAAAATTAAATATTGTTCTCTTTTAAAAGGTGTGAACCATCAATAATACTAACCTAAATAAAATAAATGAACAAAGCAAAGCAAGGAATCCTTTTTACTGATATTTTCCCAAATTGAGGAAAAATTATAAAAATATTTTAAGTACAGGAAGATTCTATAGAACTTCTAAATGCTAATTTCAACTGTAGTTTTGGTTCCAGGTTCTGCTCCAAACACAGGAAATGCAAATTTTTTAACTTTGTTACCCAAAACAAAGCTTAATTAAACTGTAATTTCTAAACTTTAAATTCTACACAATATCCCATACAATTCAGAATTAAATTTATGTATAGGGCAAGCTACAGCTCTGGGTGTAACACATTCACAGAAATGAATCCTTTGTAAAAAGAAATAAATAAAAAACCTTACTGTTGGCAGCTATTACATAGTACTGTAAAGCTTTTGTTTGTAAAAAAAACATTTAGATGGGACCAACACAACACATGTCTCTAAAATTCATTAGAAAACTGATAGAAAACTGGCTCAACAATAAAAGTATCCAGTTTCCAAAAACAAGAAAAATACAAGAGTTAAAGGGACAGTCTAGTGTAATCAACGTCACAATTTACTTCCATCATCAAACTTGCTTTTTTCTCTTGGTATTCTAAGTTGAAGCCAAACATAGGTAGGCTTATATGCTGATTTCTAAGCCTTTTAGGGTTGCCTCTCATCACATGCTTTTTAAAAAAAAAAAAATCTCTTTTCAACACAAAGAGACACTGTGGGGGTTATTTAAGATTTAGCAGGCTACAAAACAGGCCTTCCCTATGCAAATGCAAATTATAAAGACCAGAAATACAGGTTTTTTTTAAAGCCATGCTTTTCTTGAGAAACATAAAACAGGCCTTTGAAAACCAACCACTATTTGCGCTTTTTAAATAAAGTACTGCATACAAAAACTTTGCTATAAAACATCAAATCTACATTTACTGCAGTTAAATTTAAAATAAATCAACATTCATTTGATTCCTGCAAAACTAAATGGCATATGGATTCGTCTACAACTTCATGGCCGCCAAAATGTGGTTATCTATTAATTTAAAATATCTCTACTTTCTACTAAATATAATATACTAAATCTCTATGGTGGTACCACTAAAACCAACACAGATAAATTGTGAAATAAACTCTATGAGGGTCCTCCATTATTTGTCAAACAGTTTATTTAGGAATCAATATATGTTAATAATAAGATAAATATTTACAGGTATATATATATCAATCTGTTTTACAGATACAGTCCACATTTTAAGATACAGGGCAACTTTTCTAAACTAACCCCAATTGTGCTACACAGAATATTATCCCAGAAATACTTAGCCAGATTCTCTGTGTCCAACATCATCCATCTTTACAGCATGCCCAGGATACAAAAGAGAGGGAGAGGCTCTGGTGTTACAGTATTTTATAACCCAATTCAAAAGGGAGTGGCTATAGTTCAGAGAGAAAGGTGTACCTGGGGGAAGGGATCCCAATAACAGCTAAGTGAATATTCCAGTGATAAAATGTCACCACATCCTGGTCGGCCGATGTGTTGTCTAAATCCAAGCTTTTGAACATCCCTTTCAAAGGAAAGACCCTCTTCGGGCCTGAATTGAAAGAGATTATTTCAGAAATCACCGGGGGAAAAGGCCATGCTCTCCCTCAGGACAAGTCCTTTAAGACAAATAACAAAGCTAATTTTCGTTCCTTTCGTAATTTCAGGAGCGGCCCCGCTTCATCCTCTCCGGCTGCAAAGCAAGAGGGTAACGCTTCACAGCCCAAGGCAACCTGGAAACCTTACCAGGGCTGGAATAAGGGTAAACAGGCCAAAAAGCCTGCAGCTGCCACCAAGACAGCATGAAGGGGTAGCCCCCGATCCGGGACCGGATCTAGTAGGGGGCAGACTCTCTCTCTTCGCTCAGGCCTGGGCAAGAGATGTACATGATCCTTGAGCATTAGAGATTGTATCCCAGGGATATCTTCTAGAATTCAAGGGCTCTCCCCCAAGGGGAAGGTTCCACATTTCTCGTCTGTCTACAGATCAGACAAAGAAAGAGGCGTTTTTACACTGTGTAGAAGATCTACATACAATGGGAGTGATCCACCCAGTTCCAATTGCGGAACAAGGGTTGGGTTTTTACTCAAACCTGTTTGTGGTTCCCAAAAAAGAGGGAACTTTCAGACCCATCCTGGATCTAAAAATTCTAAACAGATTCCTCAGAGTCCCATCATTCAAAATGGAGACCATTCGGACAATCTTACCCATGATCCAGGAAGGTCAATATATGACTACCCTGGATCTAAAGGATGCATACCTACACATTCCTATCCACAAAGATCATCACCAGTTTCTCAGGTTCGCTTTTCTGGACAAGCATTACCAGTTTGTGGCTCTTCCCTTCAGCTTAGCCACTGCTCACAGAATTTTCACAAATGTGCTAGGGTCCCTCCTGGCGGTTCTAAGACCGCGGGGCATAGCAGTGGTGCCTTACCTAGACGACATCTTAATTCAGGCGCCGTCTTTCCAAAGAGCCAAGTCTCACACAGAGATTGTATTGGCCTTTCTGAGGTCGCATGGGTGGAAGTTGAACATCAAAAAGAGTTCTCTTTTCCCCCTCACAAGAGTTCCCTTCCTAGAAACCCTAATAGACTCGGTAGAAATGAAAATATTTCTGACGGAGGTCAGAAAGTTAAAACTTTTAACTACTTGCCGAGCTCTTCATTCCATTCCTCGGCCATCTGTAGCTCCGTGCATGGAGACAATCGGATTAATGGTAGCAGCAATGGACATAGTCCCTTTTGCTCGGATACACCTCAGACCACTGCAGCTATGCATGCTCAAACAGTGGAATGGGGATTATGCAGATTTGTCTCCTCAGATTCAGTTGGACCAGGAAACCAGAGATTCTCTTCTCTGGTGGTTGTCTCAGGATCACCTGTCTCAGGGAATATGTTTCCGCAGGCCAGAGTGGGTCATTGTAACGACCGACGCCAGTCTGTTAGGCTGGGGTGCGGTCTGGGACTCCCTGAAAGCTCAGGGCTTATGGTCTCGGGAAGAAACGCTTCTCCCGATAAACATTCTGGAACTGAGGGCGATATTCAACGCTCTTCAGGCATGGCCTCAACTAGCTGCGGCCAAATTCATCAGATTTCAGTCGGACAACATCACGACTGTAGCTTACGTCAATCATTAGGGGGAACAAAGAGTTCCCTAGCGATGACGGAAGTAACCAAAATAATCAGGTGGGCGGAGGATCACTCCTGCCATCTCTCAGCAATTCACATCCCAGGAGTAGACAACTGGGAGGCGGATTTTCTAAGTCGTCAGACTTTTCACCCGGGGGAGTGGGAACTCCACCCGGAGGTATTTGCCCAGCTGACTCAGCTATGGGGCACTCCAGAGTTGGATCTGATGGCGTCCCGTCAGAACGCCAAACTTCCTCTCTACGGGTCCAGGTCCCGGGACCCCAAGGCGGTATTGATAGATGCTCTAGCAGCGCCTTGGTCCTTCAATCTGGCTTATGTTTTTCCACCGTTTCCTCTCCTCACTCGTCTGGTCGCCAGAATCAAGCAGGAGAAGGCTTCGGTGATTCTGATAGCGCCTGCGTGGCCACGCAGGACTTGGTATGCAGACCTAGTGGACATGTTATCTGTCCCACCATGGACACTGCCAATGAGGCAGGATCTTCTAATACAGGGTCCGTTCAAGCATCCAAATCTAGTTTCTCTACGTCTGACTGCTTGGAGATTGAACGCTTAATTCTATCAAAGCGTGGTTTCTCTGAGTAAGTTATAGATACTCTGATTCAGGCTAGAAAGCCTGTCACCAGGAAAATCTACCATAATATATGGCGGAAATATCTGTGTTAGTGTGAATCCAAGGGTTACTCATGGAGTAAGATTAGGATTCCCAGGATATTGTCTTTTCTCCAAGAAGAATTGGAGACAGGATTGTCAGCTAGTTCCTTAAGAGGATAAATATCTGCTCTGTCTATCCTGTTACACAAGCGTCTGGCAGAGGTACCAGACGTTCAAGCGTTTACTCAGGCTTTAGTCAGAATCAAGCCTGTCTATAAACCTGTGGCTCCGCCATGGAGTCTAAATCTAGTTCTTTCAGTTCTTCAAGGGGTTCCGTTTGAACCTTTACATTCCATAGATATTAAGTTGTTATCTTGGAAAGTTTTGTTTTTGGTAACTATTTCTTCTGCTCGAAGAGTTTCAGAATTATCTGCCTTACAGTGTGATTCACCTTACCTGGTGTTCCACGCAGATAAGGTAGTTTTGCGTACCAAGCCTGGTTTTCTTCCTAAAGTTGTTTCTAACAAGAATATTAATCAGGAAATTGTTGTTCCTTCTCTGTGTCCTAATCCTTCTTCGAAGAAGGAACGTCTGTTACACAATCTTGATGTGGTTTGTGCTTTAAAGTTTTATTTACAAGCAACTAAGGATTTCAGACAAACACCTTCATTGTTTGTTATCTATTCTGGTAAGAGGAGAGGTCAGAAAGCGACTGCTACCTCTCTTTCCTTTTGGCTGAAAAGCATCATCCGTTTGGCCTATGAGACTGCTGGCCAGCAGCCTCCTGAAACAATTACTGCTCATTCTACCAGAGCAGTGGCTTCCACATGGGCTTTAAAAAATGAGGCTTCTGTTGAACAGATTTGTAAGGCAGCGACTTGGTCTTCACTGCATACTTTTGCCAAATTTTGCAAATTCAATACTTTTGCTTCTTCGGAGGCTATTTTTGGGAGAAAGGTTTTACAAGCAGTGGTGCCTTCCGTTTAAAGGTACCTGTCTTGTTCCCTCCCTTCATCCGTGTCCTAAAGCTTTGGTATTGGTATCCCACAAGTAAAGGATGAATCCGTGGACTGGATACACCTTACAAGAGAAAACAGAATTTATGCTTACCTGATTAAATTACTTTCTCTTGTGGTGTATCCAGTCCACGGCCCGCCCTGGCAATTAAGTCAGGTAATACATTTTTTTGTTAAACTACAGTCACCACTGCACCCTATGGTTTCTCCTTTTTCTTCCTAACCTTTGGTCGAATGACTGGGGGGTGGAGCTAGAGGGGGAGCTATATGGACAGCTCTGCTGTGTGCTCTCTTTGCCACTTCCTGTAGGGAAGTAGAATATCCCACAAGTAAAGGATGAATCCGTGGACTGGATACACCACAAGAGAAAGTAATTTATCAGGTAAGCATAAATTCTGTTTTCTCCAACATAGGTGTGTCCGGTCCACGGCGTCATCCTTACTTGTGGGATATTCTCTTCCCCAACAGGAAATGGCAAAGAGCCCAGCAAAGCTGGTCACATGATCCCTCCTAGGCTCCGCCTACCCCAGTCATTCTCTTTGCCGTTGCACAGGCAACATCTCCACGGAGATGGCTAAGAGTTTTTTGGTGTTTAAATGTAGTTTTTATTCTTCAATCAAGAGTTTGTTATTTTAAAATAGTGCTGGTATGTACTATTTACTCTGAAACAGAAAAGAGATGAAGATTTCTGTTTGTAAGAGGAAAATGATTTTAGCAACCGTTACTAAAATCGATGGCTGTTTCCTCACAGGACTGTTGAGATGAATTAACTTCAGTTGGGGGAAACAGTGGGCAGACTTTTGCTGCTTGAGGTATGACACATTTCTAACAAGACTTGGTAATGCTGGAAGCTGTCATTTTCCCTATGGGAACCGGTAAGCCATTTTCTTAGTTTAGTATAAGAATAAAGGGCTTCACAAGGGCTTTAAAGACTGGTAGACATTTTTCTGGGCTAAAACGATTACTTTATAAGTATATTTAGTGGATTATAACTATAAATAGTTCTTTTAATCTTGGGGATGTATTAAAAAAACGGCAGGCACTGTATTGGACACCTTTTTCACTGGGGGCCTTTTCTAGTCATAGGCAGAGCCTCATTTTCGCGCCACTAATGCGCAGTTGTTTTTGGAAACCAAGGCATGCAGATGCATGTGTGAGGAGCTAAGAGCCACTGAAAAAGCTTATTGAAGGCGTCATTTGGTATCGTATTCCCCTCTGGGCTTGGTTGGGTCTCAGCAAAGCAGATACCAGGGACTGTATAGGGGTTAAATGTAAAAACGGCTCCGGTTCCGTTATTTTAAGAGTTAAAGCTTTCAAATTTGGTGTGCAATACTTTTAAGGCTTTAAGACACTGTTGTGAAATTTTGGTGAATTTTGAACAATTCCTTCATACTTTTTCACATATTCAGTAATAAAGTGTGTTCAGTTTAAAATTTAAAGTGACAGTAACGGTTTTATTTTAAAACGTTTTTTTGTGCTTTGTTATCAAGTTTATGCCTGTTAACATGTCTGAACCATCAGATAGACGATGTTCTGTATGTTTGGAAGCCAAGGTTTCTCCCCATTTAAATATATGTGATGAATGTGACATAGTGTCCAAACAAAGTAGGGACAATGATGCCACTGATAATGATGTTGCCCAAAATGATTCCTCAAGCGAGGGGAGTAAGCATGGTACTGCATCATCCCCTTCTGTGTCTACACCAGTCTTGCCCACACAAGAGGCCCCTAGTACATCTAGTGCGCCAATCCTTCTTACTATGCAACAATTAACGGCTGTAATGGATAATTCTATTAAAAACATTTTGTCCAAAATGCCCACTTATCAGAGAAAGCGCGATTGCTCTGTTTTAGATACTGAAGAGCATGAGGACGCTGATGATAATGGTTCTGACATACCCTCACACCAATCTGAAGGGGCCAGGAGGGAGGTTTTGTCTGAGGGAGAAATTTCAGATTCAGGAAAAATTTCTCAACAAGCTGAACCTGATGTTATTACTTTTAAATTTAAATTAGAACATCTCCGCGCTCTGCTTAAGGAGGTGTTATCTACTCTGGATGATTGTGACAATTTGGTCATTCCAGAGAAGTTATGTAAGATGGACAAGTTCCTAGAGGTCCCGGTGCCCCCCGATGCTTTTCCTATACCCAAGCGGGTGGCGGACATTGTAAATAAGGAATGGGAAAGGCCCGGCATACCTTTTGTTCCTCCCCCTATATTTAAAAAATTATTTCCTATGGTCGACCCCAGAAAGGACTTATGGCAGACAGTCCCCAAGGTCGAGGGGGCGGTTTCTACTCTAAACAAACGCACTACTATCCCTATAGAAGATAGTTGTGCTTTCAAAGATCCTATGGATAAAAAATTAGAGGGTTTGCTTAAAAAGATGTTTGTTCAGCAAGGTTACCTTCTACAACCAATTTCATGCATTGTTCCTGTCACTACAGCAGCGTGTTTCTGGTTCGAAGAACTAGAAAAGTCGCTCAATAAAGACTCTTCGTATTAGGAGGTTAAGTTCAAGCACTTAAATTGGCTAACTCTTTTATCTTAGACGCCACTTTGCAATTAGCTAGATTAGCGGCGAAAAATTCAGGTTTTGCTATTGTGGCGCGCAGAGCGCTTTGGCTAAAGTCTTGGTCAGCGGATGTGTCCTCCAAGAACAAATTGCTTAACATCCCTTTCAAAGGTAAAACGCTGTTTGGCCCTGACTTGAAAGAGATTATTTCAGACATCACTGGGGGAAAGGGCCACGCCCTTCCTCAGGATAGGTCTTTTAAGGCTAAAAATAAGCCAAATTTTCGTCCCTTTCGCAGAAACGGACCAGCCTCAAATTCTACACCCTCTAAGCAAGAGGGTAATAGTTCTCAAACCAAACCAGCCTGGAGACCGATGCAAGGCTGGAACAAGGGTATGCAGGCCAAGAAACCTGCCACTGCTACTAAAACAGCATGAAGTGTTGGCCCCCGATCCGGGACCGGATCTGGTGGGGGGCAGACTCTCTCTCTTTGCTCAGGCTTGGGCAAGAGATGTTCAGGATCCTTGGGCGCTAGAAATAGTTTCTCAAGGTTATCTCCTGGAATTCAAGGAACTACCCCCAAGGGGGAGGTTCCACAGGTCTCAATTGTCTTCAAACCAAATAAAAAGACAGGCATTCTTACATTGTGTAGAAGACCTGTTAAGAATGGGAGTGATTCATCCTGTTCCATTAGGAGAACAAGGGATGGGGTTTTACTCCAATCTGTTCATAGTTCCCAAAAAAGAAGGAACATTCAGACCAATTTTAGATCTCAAGATTCTAAACAAATTTCTCAGGGTTCCATCGTTCAAGATGGAAACCATTCGAACAATTCTTCCTACCATCCAGGAAGGTCAATTCATGACCACGGTGGATTTAAAGGATGCGTATCTACATATTCCTATCCACAAGGAACATCATCGGTTCCTAAGGTTCGCATTCCTGGACAAGCATTACCAGTTTGTGGCACTTCCGTTCGGATTAGCCACTGCTCCAAGGATTTTCACAAAGGTACTAGGGTCCCTTCTAGCGGTGCTAAGACCAAGGGGCATTGCAGTAGTACCTTACTTGGACGACATACTGATTCAAGCGTCGTCTCTGTCAAAAGCAAGGGCTCATACGGACATTGTCCTAGCCTTTCTCAGATCTCACGGGTGGAAAGTGAACATAGAAAAAAGTTCTCTGTCCCCGTCAACAAGAGTTCCCTTCTTGGGAACAATAATAGACTCCTTAGAAATGAAGATTTTTCTGACAGAGGCCAGAAAATCAAAACTTCTAAGCTCTTGTCAAGTACTTCATTCTGTTCTTCTTCCTTCCATAGCGCAGTGCATGGAAGTAATAGGTTTGATGGTTGCGGCAATGGACATAGTTCCTTTTGCACGAATTCATCTAAGACCATTACAACTGTGCATGCTCAGACAGTGGAATGGGGATTATACAGACTTGTCTCCGACGATCCAAGTAGATCAAAGAACCAGAGATTCACTCCGTTGGTGGCTGAACCTGGACAACCTGTCACAGGGAATGAGCTTCTGCAGACCAGAGTGGGTCATTGTCACGACCGACGCCAGTCTGGTGGGCTGGGGCGCGGTCTGGGAACCCCTGAAAGCTCAGGGTCTATGGTCTCGGGAAGAATCTCTTCTCCCGATAAACATTCTGGAACTGAGAGCGATATTCAATGCTCTCAAAGCTTGGCCTCAACTAGCAAAGGCCAAATTCATAAGGTTTCAATCAGACAACATGACGACTGTTGCATATATCAACCATCAGGGGGGAACAAGGAGTTCCCTGGCGATGGAGGAAGTGACCAAAATAATTCAATGGGCGGAGAATCACTCCTGCCACTTGTCTGCAATCCACATCCCAGGAGTGGAAAATTGGGAAGCGGATTTTCTGAGTCGTCAGACTTTCCATCCGGGGGAGTGGGAACTCCATCCGGAAATCTTTGCCCAAATAACTCAATTATGGGGCATTCCAGACATGGACCTGATGGCGTCTCGTCAGAACTTCAAGGTTCCTTGCTACGGGTCCAGATCCAGGGATCCCAGGGCGACTCTAGTAGATGCACTGATAGCGCCTTGGACCTTCAACCTAGCTTATGTAATCCCACCGTTCCCTCTCATTCCCAGGCTGGTAGCCAGGATCAATCAGGAGAGGGCTTCGGTGATCTTGATAGCTCCTGCGTGGCCACGCAGAACTTGGTATGCAGACCTGGTGAATATGTCATCGGCTCCACCATGGAAGCTACCTTTGAGACAGGACCTTCTTGTTCAAGGTCCATTCGAACATCCGAATCTGGCTTAACTCCAACTGACTGCTTGGAGATTGAACGCTTGATTTTATCAAAGCGTGGGTTTTCAGATTCTGTCATTGATACTCTTGTTCAGGCTAGAAAGCCTGTAACTTGGAAAATTTACCATAAAATATGGAAAAAATATATTTGTTGGTGTGAATCTAAAGGATTCCCATGGAACAAGATAAAAATTCCTAAGATTCTATCCTTTCTACAGGAGGGTTTGGAGAAAGGATTATCTGCAAGTTCTTTGAAGGGACAGATTTCTGCTTTATCTGTTTTACTTCACAAAAAACTGGCGGCTGTGCCAGATGTTCAAGCTTTTGTTCAGGCTCTGGTTAGAATCAAGCCTGTTTACAAACCTTTGACTCCTCCTTGGAGTCTCAATTTAGTTCTTTCAGTTCTTCAAGGGGTTCCGTTTGAACCCTTACATTCCGTAGATATTAAGTTACTATCTTGGAAAGTTTTGTTTTTGGTTGCAATTTCTTCTGCTAGAAGAGTTTCAGAGTTATCTGCTCTGCAGTGTTCTCCTCCTTATCTGGTGTTCCATGCAGATAAGGTGGTTTTGCGTACTAAACCTGGTTTCTCCAACATAGGTGTGTCCGGTCCACGGCGTCATCCTTACTTGTGGGATATTCTCTTCCCCAACAGGAAATGGCAAAGAGCCCAGCAAAGCTGGTCACATGATCCCTCCTAGGCTCCGCCTTCCCCAGTCATTCTCTTTGCCGTTGTACAGGCAACATCTCCACGGAGATGGCTTAGAGTTTTTTAGTGTTTAACTGTAGTTTTTATTATTCAATCAAGAGTTTGTTATTTTAAAATAGTGCTGGTATGTACTATTTACTCTGAAACAGAAAAGAGATGAAGATTTCTGTTTGTAAGAGGAAAATGATTTTAGCAACCGTTACTAAAATCGATGGCTGTTTCCACACAGGACTGTTGAGAGGAATTAACTTCAGTTGGGGGAACAGTGAGCAGACTTTTGCTGCTTGAGGTATGACACATTCTAACAAGACGATGTAATGCTGGAAGCTGTCATTTTCCCTATGGGATCCGGTAAGCCATTTTTATTACAGACAGAAAAAAAGGGCTTCACAAGGGCTTTTTAAGACTGTAGACATTTTCTGGGCTAAATCGATTTATATATAAACATATTTTATTCTCCATAGCCTTGAGGAATTATTTTAATCTTGGGAATTTTGTAAAATAACCGGCAGGCACTGTATTGGACACCTTATTCTCTAGGGGCTTTCCCTAATCATAGGCAGAGTCTCATTTTCGCGCCTGTATTGCGCACTTGTTTTTGAGAAGCATGACATGCAGATGCATGTGTGAGGAGCTCTGATACATAGAAAAGACTTTCTGAAGGCGTCATTTGGTATCGTATTCCCCTTTGGGCTTGGTTGGGTCTCGGCAAAGCAGATACGAGGGACTGTAAAGGGGTTAAATATAAAAACGGCTCCGGTTCCGTTATTTTAAGGGTTAAAGCTTCCAAATTTGGTGTGCAATACTTTTAAGGCTTTAAGACACTGTGGTGAAATTTTGGTGAATTTTGAACAATTCCTTCATACTTTTTCGCAATTGCAGTAATAAAGTGTGTTCAGTTTAAAATTTAAAGTGACAGTAACGGTTTTATTTTAAAACGTTTTTTTGTACTTTGTTATCAAGTTTATGCCTGTTTAACATGTCTGAACTACCAGATAGACTGTGTTCTGAATGCGGGGAAGCCAAGGTTCCTTCTCATTTAAATAGATGTGATTTATGTGACACAAAATTTAGAGAAAATGATGCCCAAGATGATTCCTCAAGTGAGGGGAGTAAGCATGGTACTGCATCATCCCCTCCTTCGTCTACACCAGTCTTGCCCACACAGGAAGCCCCTAGTACATCTAGCGCGCCAATACTCCTTACTATGCAACAATTAACGGCTGTAATGGATAATTCTATCAAAAACATTTTAGCCAAAATGCCCACTTATCAGCGAAAGCGCGACTGCTCTGTTTTAGAAAATACTGAAGAGCATGAGGACGCTGATGATATTGTTTCTGAAGTGCCCCTACACCAGTCTGAGGGGGCCAGGGAGGTTTTGTCTGAGGGAGAAATTTTAGATTCAGGGAAAATTTCTCAACAAGCTGAACCTGATGTGATTACATTTAAATTTAAGTTGGAACATCTCCGCGCTCTGCTTAAGGAGGTGTTATCCACTCTGGATGATTGTGAGAACTTGGTCATTCCAGAGAAACTATGTAAAATGGACAAGTTCCTAGAGGTCCCGGGGCCCCCCGAAGCTTTTCCTATACCCAAGCGGGTGGCGGACATTGTAAATAAAGAATGGGAAAGGCCCGGTATACCTTTCGTCCCTCCCCCCATATTTAAAATTTTTTTCCTATGGTTGACCCCAGAAAGGACTTATGGCAGACAGTCCCCAAGGTCGAGGGGGCGGTTTCTACTCTAAACAAACGCACCACTATACCCATAGAAGATAGTTGTGCTTTCAAAGATCCTATGGATAAAAAATTAGAAGGTTTGCTTAAAAAGATGTTTGTTCAGCAAGGTTACCTTCTACAACCAATTTCATGCATTGTCCCTGTCACTACAGCCGCGTGTTTCTGGTTCGATGAGCTAGAAAAGGCGATCATTAATAATTCTTCTTCTTATGAGGAGATTATGGACAGAATTCGTGCTCTCAAATTGGCTAATTCTTTCACCCTCGACGCCACTTTGCAATTGGCTAGGTTAGCGGCGAAAAATTCTGGGTTTGCTATTGTGGCGCGCAGAGCGCTTTGGTTAAAATCTTGGTCAGCGGATGCGTCTTCCAAGAACAAATTGCTTAACATTCCTTTCAAGGGGAAAACGCTGTTTGGCCCTGACTTGAAAGAGATTATCTCTGATATCACTGGGGGCAAGGGCCACGCCCTTCCTCAGGATAGGTCTTTCAAGGCCAAAAATAAACCTAATTTTCGTCCCTTTCGCAGAAACGGACCAGCCCCAAGTGCTACGTCCTCTAAGCAGGAGGGTAACACTTCTCAAGCCAAACCAGCCTGGAGACCAATGCAAGGCTGGAACAAAGGAAAGCAGGCCAAGAAACCTGCCACTGCTACCAAGACAGCATGAGATGTTGGCCCCCGATCCGGGACCGGATCTGGTGGGGGGCAGACTCTCTCTCTTCGCTCAGGCTTGGGCAAGAGATGTTCTGGATCCTTGGGCGCTAGAAATAGTCTCCCAAGGTTATCTTCTGGAATTCAAGGGGCTTCCCCCAAGGGGGAGGTTCCACAGGTCTCAATTGTCTTCAGACCACATAAAAAAACAGGCATTCTTGCATTGTGTAGAAGACCTGTTAAAAATGGGAGTGATTCATCCTGTTCCATTAGGAGAACAAGGGATGGGGTTCTACTCCAATCTGTTCGTAGTTCCCAAAAAAGAGGGAACTTTCAGACCAATCTTAGATCTCAAGATCCTAAACAAGTTTCTCAAGGTTCCATCGTTCAAAATGGAAACCATTCGAACAATTCTTCCTTCCATCCAGGAAGGTCAATTCATGACCACGGTGGATTTAAAGGATGCGTATCTACATATTCCTATCCACAAGGAACATCATCGGTTCCTAAGGTTCGCATTCCTGGACAAGCATTACCAGTTTGTGGCACTTCCGTTCGGATTAGCCACTGCTCCAAGGATTTTCACAAAGGTACTAGGGTCCCTTCTAGCGGTGCTAAGACCAAGGGGCATTGCAGTAGTACCTTACTTGGACGACATTCTGATTCAAGCGTCGTCCCTTCCTCAAGCAAAGGCTCACACGGACATTGTCCTGGCCTTTCTCAGATCTCACGGATGGAAAGTGAACGTAGAAAAGAGTTCTCTATCTCCGTCAACAAGGGTTCCCTTCTTGGGAACAATAATAGACTCCTTAGAAATGAGGATTTTTCTGACAGAGGCCAGAAAAACAAAACTTCTGAACTCTTGTCAAATACTTCATTCTGTTCCTCTTCCTTCCATAGCGCAGTGCATGGAAGTAATAGGTTTGATGGTAGCGGCAATGGACATAGTTTCTTTTGCGCGCATTCATCTAAGACCATTACAACTGTGCATGCTCAGTCAGTGGAATGGGGACTATACAGACTTGTCTCCGACGATACAAGTAAATCAGAGGACCAGAGATTCACTCCGTTGGTGGCTGTCCCTGGACAACCTGTCACAGGGGATGACCTTCCGCAGACCAGAGTGGGTCATTGTCACGACTGACGCCAGTCTGGTGGGCTGGGGCGCGGTCTGGGGACCCCTGAAAGCTCAGGGTCTTTGGTCTCGGGAAGAATCTCTTCTACCGATAAATATTCTGGAACTGAGAGCGATATTCAATGCTCTCAAGGCTTGGCCTCAGCTAGCAAAGGCCAAGTTCATACGGTTTCAATCAGACAACATGACAACTGTTGCGTACATCAACCATCAGGGGGGAACAAGGAGTTCCCTGGCGATGGAAGAAGTGACCAAAATCATTCAATGGGCGGAGACTCACTCCTGCCACTTGTCTGCAATCCACATCCCAGGAGTGGAAAATTGGGAAGCGGATTTTCTGAGTCGTCAGACATTTCATCCGGGGGAGTGGGAACTCCATCCGGAAATCTTTGCCCAAATTACTCAACTGTGGGGCATTCCAGACATGGATCTGATGGCCTCTCGTCAGAACTTCAAGGTTCCTTGCTACGGGTCCAGATCCAGGGATCCCAAGGCGACTCTAGTAGATGCACTAGTAGCACCTTGGACCTTCAAACTAGCTTATGTATTCCCGCCGTTTCCTCTCATCCCCAGGCTGGTAGCCAGGATCAATCAGGAGAGGGCATCGGTGATCTTGATAGCTCCTGTGTGGCCACGCAGGACTTGGTATGCAGACCTGGTGAATATGTCATCGGCTCCACCATGGAAGCTACCTTTGAGACGAGACCTTCTTGTTCAAGGTCCGTTCGAACATCCGAATCTGGTCTCACTCCAACTGACTGCTTGGAGATTGAACGCTTGATCTTATCAAAGCGAGGATTCTCAGATTCTGTCATTGATACTCTTGTTCAGGCCAGAAAGCCTGTAACTAGAAAAATTTACCACAAAATATGGAAAAAATATATCTGTTGGTGTGAATCTAAAGGATTCCCTTGGGACAAGGTAAAAATTCCTAAGATTCTATCCTTTCTTCAAGAAGGTTTGGAGAAAGGATTATCTGCAAGTTCCTTGAAGGGACAGATTTCTGCCTTGTCTGTGTTCCTTCACAAAAAGCTGGCAGCTGTGCCAGATGTTCAAGCCTTTGTTCAGGCTCTGGTTAGAATCAAGCCTGTTTACAAACCTTTGACTCCTCCTTGGAGTCTCAATTTAGTTCTTTCAGTTCTTCAGGGGGTTCCGTTTGAACCCTTACATTCCGTTGATATTAAGTTATTATCTTGGAAAGTTTTGTTTTTGGTTGCAATTTCTTCTGCTAGAAGAGTTTCAGAATTATCTGCTCTGCAGTGTTCTCCTCCTTATCTGGTGTTCCATGCAGATAAGGTGGTTTTACGTACTAAACCTGGTTTTCTTCCGAAAGTTGTTTCTAACAAAAACATTAACCAGGAGATAGTCGTGCCTTCTTTGTGTCCGAATCCAGTTTCAAAGAAGGAACGTTTGTTGCACAATTTGGATGTTGTTCGTGCTCTAAAATTCTATTTAGATGCTACAAAGGATTTTAGACAAACATCTTCCTTGTTTGTTGTTTATTCTGGTAAAAGGAGAGGTCAAAAAGCAACTTCTACCTCTCTCTCTTTTTGGATTAAAAGCATCATCAGATTGGCTTACGAGACTGCCGGACGGCAGCCTCCTGACAGAATCACAGCTCATTCCACTAGGGCTGTGGCTTCCACATGGGCCTTCAAGAACGAGGCTTCTGTTGATCAGATATGTAAGGCAGCGACTTGGTCTTCACTGCACACTTTTACTAAATTTTACAAGTTTGATACTTTTGCTTCTTCGGAGGCTATTTTTGGGAGAAAGGTTTTGCAAGCCGTGGTGCCTTCCATCTAGGTGACCTGATTTGCTCCCTCCCTTCATCCGTGTCCTAAAGCTTTGGTATTGGTTCCCACAAGTAAGGATGACGCCGTGGACCGGACACACCTATGTTGGAGAAAACAGAATTTATGTTTACCTGATAAATTACTTTCTCCAACGGTGTGTCCGGCCCACGGCCCGCCCTGGTTTTTTAATCAGGTCTGATAATTTATTTTCTTTAACTACAGTCACAACGGTATCATATGGTTTCTCCTATGCAAATATTCCTCCTTTACGTCGGTCGAATGACTGGGGAAGGCGGAGCCTAGGAGGGATTATGTGACCAGCTTTGCTGGGCTCTTTGCCATTTCCTGTTGGGGAAGAGAATATCCCACAAGTAAGGATGACGCCGTGGACCGGACACACCGTTGGAGAAAGTAATTTATCAGGTAAACATAAATTCAGTTTTTTTAAAAAAACATTTACTCCTGCATACGGAGGACAATCCTATGTTTGATGGTTGTGTTACACAGTGGCTGTAAGCGTCATTTACTCACATACCTTGGGAGCCAGTATTAAAATATTGCATGACATACAATGATAATCAGTATGAACCAGCGGGTTATTTGGAGGGAAAACTGCCAAGAACAATACTAGTGCTTAGTTTACTAAAATATTTTCAAGGGATCATTAAATAGAACTTTAATTTCTTTCCTAAGATATGGAGAGTCCACAACGTCATGAATTACTAGTAGGAATATCACTCCTGGCCAGCAGGAGGAGGCAAAGAGCACCACAGCAAAGCTGTTAAGTGTCACTCCACTACCCATAATCCCCAGTCATTCTCTTTGCCTCTGTCAATGGAGGAGGCAAAGTATGGTGTCTGAAGAAATGAATTCCTTTTTTGGGTACTTTTCCCTGCATGCAAGGATTTGGGGTTTATCTTTGTCCACGTTAATCTCTTCAGTACAGAAGTGGTTGTTTTTAACCATTTAGGAAGTTGTGAGGTAGTCCTTGCTCTGTCTTCCTAACATATTGCTGCCCTAGTATAGAAAGCCAGAGTAGGTTTACTCTGTTCTTTCCTTTTTCTACAGGTCTCTGTAAGGAGTATGTGTCCTTTCACGCCTTGTGAGCTGTCTTCCTGCCGGACAGCTGGACTGCAGGTAAGTGCTTTTTGTCTTCTAGGTACTGAAGACTTGCACTTTAAGAAGATTTCAGCTGCAGTGTTATTGGGACACTTTTAATAAGATCCATTTGGCTGGATTATTAAGTGAGCAGCGTGCAGGCACTGAGGTGGGAGACTAGGGGTTAATTTTTCCATTTATGTATGGAACATTTAATCCACTGTGGCTTATGTTTAATGAAATCTTTTAATGGTGTGTCAAGAGACACATGCTGCTTAAATACTTTTTGTGTGAAAAGCGTTTTTTACTGTGTATTTTTGACACAATTGCTGAGTCAGTTAGCCGGTTCGTTAGCTTCCGGTCTTCTGACAGAGATAGGGAACGCGCTCTTTTAGTGTGGCACAGTTTCCCTTCTCTGATGATCATGTGACTTCCGGCTCTCTGTATAGATATCAGAGCGGAGCGGCGTCTCAGCTTTCCCTCACTCTCCTGTGTCGGCACGATTGCTGAAGGAGAATTTTGGCTACTGATTGTCAAGTTTATCTGCTATATTACTGTTGGTTATGGTAGAAGCACCTCAGAGGTGTAGAGGTGCTATTCTTATTTTTTTGTCTTACTTTATTAATTTTTCTCATTCAGTTAATTGTGGGAATTTTGTCTGTACTGGTGAAACATGGATCAGGAAGCTGTTTCTTGTGACAGATGTTTACTATGTTTGGAGGCACAAATTGCTTTGCCCATGCAATTCTGTGCTTTTTGTTTAGCTAGAACTTTAGAATGTAATAATACATTTTTGCCCACGGAGCCTAATGTCTCTTAGGATGATGCTGTTCAGGCAATGCCACAGCCTTCTCCTTTAATGTCCCAAGCTTCTATGGCGTCGCATCCAGTGCCCTGCAGTTCCTCTCAGCCTCCTGGAGAAGTTTATTTTACCTGCAGATATTGCTGCTCATGTATCTTCTGTGGTATCTGCAGCATTATCTGCTGTTTCTATGTTGATTCAGGGATTCAGATAGTAAGGTTCCTGTTCCACCTGCTGCTACACAGGTTGCTCTTCCTCATAAGTCTAATGAGGAGGATATGTCGGTAGCCTCCGAGGGTGAGATCTCAGATTCGGACAGCATAATTATTTTATCTAATATTGAAGAAGTAAACTTCAGATTTAAGCTTGAACACCTTTTGTGTACTGTTGAAGGAGGTATTGGCTACTTTAGACGACTCTGATACTCCTGTCGTTGTCAACCCTAAGAAATCTAGTAAACTTAAATACTATGATGTTCTTTCCTAATAGAACTATGATCCCTATAGAGGATAGCTGCTCTTTTAAGGATCCCATGGACAAAAAGCTGGAGACTTATTTGAAGAAGATGTATGTTCATCAAGGTTTTCAATGGCAACCTGTAGTTTGTATTGCCACTGTATCAAGTGCGGCATCTTATTAGTGCGACGCCTTGTCTAAATCTATTTTTGTTGAGACTCCTTTGGAAGCGGTCCAAGACAGGATTAAGGCTCTCAAAGTAGCCAATTCCTTTATTTCTGATGCTAACATGCAAGTTATTTGACTGGGAGCCAAGATGTCTGGCTTCACTGTCCTAGCCCGCAGGGCGTTGTGGCTAAAATCTTGGTCAGCTAATGTTACCTCTAAGTCCAAGCTTCTGGTGCTACCTTACAAGGATAAGACCTTGTTTGGTCCTGGTCTGGCAGAAATAATTTCTGATATTACAGGTGGAAAAGGATCTTTTCTACCACAAGACAAGAAGAACCGACCTAAAGGACGTCAAAGTAATTTTTGTTCCTTTCGTAACTTCAAAGGAAAGCCTTCCTCTACTTCTTCCAAGCAGGAACAGTCCAAGTCTTCCTGGAAGCCCAATCAGTCTTGGAACAAGGGGAAGCAATCAAAGAAACCCGCAGCTGAGTCTAAGTCAGCATGAAGGGTCTGCCCCCGGTCTGGGATCGGATCAAGTGGGGGGCAGACTTTCTCTGTTTTATCAGGCATGGATGCGAGATGTTCCAGATCCCTGGGCTGTGGACATCGTATCTCAGGGTTACAAAATAGAATTCAAACCTTTTCCTCCCAGGGGCAGATTCCACCTTTCAATATTATCTGCAGACCAGATAAAGAGAGGCATTCTTGAACTGTATTCAGGACCTTTTTTCCCTGGGAAAGATAGTTCCAGTTCCTGTAAGGGAACAGGGTCTAGGATTCTATTCAAATCTGTCTGTGGTTCCCAAAAAAGAGTGAACTTTTCATCCTATTCTAGACCTAAAGTGTCTCAACAAGCTTCTCAGGGTACCGTCCTTCAAAATCGAAACCATTCGTTCCATTCTTCCCTTGGTTCAAGAGGGTCAGTTTATGATGACCATAGACTTGAAGGATGCATATCTTCATGTTCCCATTCACAGGGATCATCACAAGTTTCTGAGATTCAACTTTCTAGACAAACACTTTCAGTTTGTGGCTCTTCCGTTTGGCCTTGCCACAGTCCCCAGAATTTTCTCAAAGGTTCTTGGGGCTCTCTTGCCAGTTATCAGGTCTTGGGGAATCGCAGTGGCGCCTTACCTGGACGACATATTTGTTCAGGAGCCATCTTTTCAACAAACAAACTCTCGTACAGAGATCTTGTTGTCTTTTCTATGTTCCCACGGATGGAAAGTGAATCTGGAAAAGAGTTCCCTTGTTCCAGCTACAAGGGTAGTGTTCTTAGGGACCATAATAGATTCCCTATCTATGAAAATTTTTCTGACAGAGACCAGAAAATCTAAAATTATTTCCTCTTTCCTTTCTCTGCAGTCTACTGTTCGGCTATCAGTAGCTCAATGTATGGAGGTAATTGGTCTGATAAGTCGCTTCCATGGACATCATTCCCTTTGCTCGATTCCATTTGAGAGCTCTGCATGCTCAGACAATAGAATGGCGACCATTCGGATCTGTCTCAGAGGATAGAACTAGATCAGTCAACAAGAGACTCTCTTCCGTGGTAGCTTTCTCAGGAGCACCTGTCTTGGGGTTCATGCTTCCGGGGACCTTCCTGGGTGATTGTAACCACGAATGCCAGCCTGCTGGGCTGGGGAGTAGTATAGGACTTGTTAAAGAAGCTGGGACTATGGACTCGGGAGAAGTCTGCTCTCCCCATAAATATCTTGGGAGTTGAGAGCAATTTACAATGCTCTGATGGCTTGGCCTCAGTTGTCCATAGCCCAGTTTATCAGGTTCCAGTCGGACAATATCACCTCAGTGGCTTACATCAACCACAAGGAAAGAATTCTGAGTTCCTTAGCCATTAAGGAGGTGGCTCGGATTGTTCAGTGGGCGGAAGCTCACATTTGCGGTTTTTCTGCCATCCACGTTCCAGGTGTGGACAACTGGGAAACGGACTTCCTGAGCAGACATACATTTCATCCCGGGGAGTGGGCACCCCATCCGGAGGTGTTCTCCAGGTTAACCCTCAAATGGGGGATGCCAGAGTTGGATCTGATGGCATCTCGGCAGAACGCCAAGCTTCCAAGGTACAGTTCAAGGTCGAGAGATCCGCAGGCCACCCTGGTAGATGCTCTGGCAGTTCCTTGGGATTTTACTCTGGTATATCTGTTTCCTCCGTTTGCTCTCCTTCCACGAGTCATTGCTCATACCAAACAGGAGAGAGCATCGGTAATTCTAATAGCTCCTGCGTGACCTCGCAGGATCTGGTATGCAGACCTAGTGAAAATGTTATCTCTTCCACCTTGGAAGCTGCCTCTGAGGAAGGACCATCTAACTCAGGGTCCATTCCTTCATCCAAATCTCGTTTCTCTGAAGCTTGGAGATTGAACGCTTAGTTCTGTCTAAGCATTGTTTTTCTGAGTCGTCACTGAGACCATGATTCAGGCATGCAAGCCTGTTACTAGAAAGATTTAACATGAGGTATGGCTTATATACTTTTTATTGGTGTGAATCCAAGGGCTACTTTTGGAGTAGGGTCAGGATTCCTAGGATTTTGCCTTTTTTTCCAGGAAGGTCTGGAGATGGGACTGTCAGTCAGTTCTCTCAATGGGCAGATTTCTGCATTATCTATTTTGTTACACAAGCGTCTGTCGGATGTGTCAGATGTTCAATCTTTTTGTCAGGCCCTGGTCAGAATCAGACCTGTGTTTAAGTCTGTTGCTCCTCCTTAGAACCTTAAAGGGACACTGAACCCAATTTTTTTCTTTCGTGATTCAGATAGAACATGCAATTGTAAACAACTTTCTAATTTACTCCTATTATCAATTTCTCTTCCTTCTTGCTATCTTTATTTGAAAAAGAAGGCATCTAAGCTAAGGAGCCAGACATTTTTTGGTTCAAAACACTGGACAGCACTTGTTTATTGGTGTGTGAATTTATCCACCAATCCGCAAGAACAACCCAGGTTGTTCGACAAAAATAGGCCGGCACCTAAACTTATATTCTTGCTTTTCAAATAAAGAGAATGAAGAAAATTTGATAATAGGAATAAATTAGAAAGTTGCTTAAAATTACATGCTCTGAATCACAAAAAAAAAAAAATTGAGTTCAGTTTCCCTTTAACCTTGTTCTTAAAGTTTTGCAGCAGACTCCGTTTGAGCCACTGCAAACCATAGATATTAAGTTGTTATCTTGGAAGGTTTTGTTTCTTATTGCTATTTCTTCTGCTCAGAGAGTCTCGGAACTCTCGGCTTTGCAGTTTGATTCGCCTTATCTTATCTTTCATGCTGATAAGGCGGTTCTTCGTACTAAGTTGGGTTTTGTTCCTAAAGTGGTTTTGAATAGAAATATTAATCAGGAAATTGTTGTTCCTTCTCATAAGGAACGTTCGTTGCACAACCTAGATTTTGTGCGTGCTCTAAAATTCTACCTAGAGGTTAAGGATTTCCACCAGTCCTCTGCCCTGTTTGTTTGTTTCTCTGGAAAACGTAAAGGTCAGAAAGCGACTGCTACCTCTTTCTCTCTGGTTGAGAAGTATAATTTGTTTTGCTTATGAGACTCCTAGTCAGCAGCCTCCTTAGAGAATTACAGCTCATTCCACGAGGGCTGTCTCATCTTCTTGGGCTTTCAAAAATGTTTTCTGTGGAACAGATTTGCAAGGCTGCAACTTGGTCCTCTCTGCATACATTTTCCAAATGTGATACTTTAGCCTCAGCTGAGGCTTCTTTTGGGAGAAGGGTTCTTCAAGCGGTGGTGCCTTCTGTTTAGGTCCGCCTGTCTTGTTCTCCCTCCCTAGTCATCTGTGTCCTCTAGCTTGGGTATTGGGTTCCCACTAGTAATTGATGACGTTGCGGACTCTCCATATCTTAGGAAAGAAAACAAAATTTATGCTTACCTGATAAATTTCTTTCTTTCCGGATATGGAGAGTCCACGACCACACCCTTAAATTTAAGATAGTTATTTTTTACTAAACCTCAGGCACCTCTACACCTTTGTGTTATTCCTTTTTTCCATTTTCCTTTGGACGTGTGACTGGGGATTATATGTAGGGGAGTGACACTGAACAGCTTTGCTGTGGTGCTCTTTGCCTCCTCCTGCTGGCTAGTGATATTCCCACTAGTAATTGATGACGTTGTGGACTCTCCATATCTGGAAAGAAAGACATTTATCAGGAAAGCATACATTTTGTTTTCTTTCATGTAATTGGCAAGAATCCATGAGTTAGTGACGTATGGGATATACAATCCTACCAGGAGGGGCAACGTTTCCCAAACCTCAAAATGCCTATAAATACACCCCTCACCACACCCACAATACAGTTTTACAAACTTTGCCTCCTATGGAGGTGGTGAAGTAAGTTTGTGCTTGATTTCTATGATTTCTTCTGTGATAAGTGCTTCTAAGCATTCTGAAGCCCAATTCCTCTCAGAGTACAGTGTTTGTCAGAGAGATGTGAAGAGAGTATCGCCTATTGATTTTATGGTTTTCCTTGCGGGAAATCTTTTCAAGGGTTCTCTGTTATCGGTCGTAGGGATTCATCTCCTACCTCCCTTTTCAGATCGACGATATACTCTTACATACCATTACCTCTGCTGCTCAGGCCTTTCTGAAGTGTGTTTCAGATCTAGAGCTTTCAGGAGTAATTGTACCAGTTCCACTTCTGGAACAGGATCTGTGGTTTTATTCAAATCTATTTGTTGTCCCGAAGAAGGAAAAATCTTTCAGACCAGTTTTGGATCTGAAGTTTTTGAATCAATTTGTAAGGGTCCCAACTTTCAAGATGGTGACTATAAGGACTATTCTGCCTTTTGTTCAGCAAGGTCATTACATGTCCTCAATAAACTTACAGGATGCGTATCTTCACATTTCGATTCATCTGAGATTCTCTTTTCTAGACAAGCATTACCAATGTGTTGCTATTCCGTTTGGCCTAGCAACAGCTCCAAGAATCTTTTTGAAGTTTCTCAGTGCCCTTCTATCTGTAATCAGAGACCAGGGTATTGCAGTGTTTCCTTATTTGGACGATATCTTGGTACTAGCTCAATCTTTTCATTTAGCATAATCTCACACAAATCAACTTGTGTTGTTTGTTCAAAAACATGGCTGGAGGATCAATTTACCAAAGAGTTTCTTGATTCCTCAGACAAGGGTCACCTTTTTAGGTTTCCAGATAGATTCAGTGTCCATGACTCTGTCTTTAACAGACAAGAGACTAATTAAATTGGTTTCTGCTTGTCGAAACCTTCAGTGGCTATGTGCATGGAAGTTCTAGGTCTCATGACTGCAGCATTGGACGCTATCCCCTTTGCTCGTTTTCAGCTTTGCATGTTGAATCAATGGTGCAGAGATTATACTCAGATATCACAGTTGATATACTTAAATCCCAACATTTATCTCTCTCTGTCCTGGTGGTGGGGCCATCATCGGATTATTCAAGGGGCCTCATTTGTTCGTCCTTCCTGTACTGTGATTTAAACAGATGCAATTCTTACAGGTTGGGGAGCTGTCTGGGGGTCTCTGACAGCACAAGGAGTTTGGAATCCTCAAGAGGCGAGGTTACCAATCAATATTTTAGAACTCAGTGCTATTTTCAGGGCTCTTCAGGCTTGGCCTCTATTAAAGAGAGAATCATTAATTTGTTTTCAGACAGACAATATCACAACTGTGGCATATGTCAATCATCAGGGTGGGACTCGCAGTCCTTTAGCAATGAAAAAAGTATCTCGGATACTTTTTTGGGGCGGAATCCAACTCCTGTCTAATTTCTGCGATACATATTCCAGGTGTAGACATTTGGGAAGCGGATTATCTCAGCCGTCAGACTTTACATCCAGGGGAGTGGTCTCTCCATCCAGATGTATTTTGTCAGATTGTACATTTGTGGGGTCTTCCCGAAATAGATCTCATGGCTTCCCATCTAAAAAAAAGCTTCCCCGGTATCTTTCCAGGTCCAGAGATCATCAGGCGGAGATGGTGGATGTGTTAGCAGTTCCTTGGTTTTACAAACTTGCTTACATTTTTCCAAGGGTGATCTCCAAGATTATAATGGAACAATCGCATGTGTTTCTGATAGCACCAGCATGGCCTCACAGGTTTTGGTAAGCGGATCTTGTCCAGATGTCCAGGATCTCAAATCGCTAAATTTGAAGGTATGGAAATTAAATGCTTAGTGCTTAGTCATAGAGGTTTATCTGACTCAGTGATTAATAATATTCTACAGGCTCGTAAGTCTGTTTCAAGGAAGATATATTATCGGGTTTGGAAAACCTATATTTCATGGTGTTCTCATAAATTCTTTTGGCATTCTTTTAGAATTCCTAGAATTTTACAGTTTCTTCAGGATGGTTTGGATAAAGGTTTGTTTGCAAGTACTTTGAAGGGACAAATTTCTGCTCTTTCTCTTTTATTTCATAGAAAGATTGCTAAACTTCCTGATATTCACTGTTTTGTTCAGGCTTTGGTTCGTATCAAGCCTGTTGTTAAATCAATCTCTCCTCCTTGGAGTCTTAATTTGGTTATGAAG
This sequence comes from Bombina bombina, assembly GCF_027579735.1. Classification (NCBI taxonomy): domain Eukaryota; kingdom Metazoa; phylum Chordata; class Amphibia; order Anura; family Bombinatoridae; genus Bombina; species Bombina bombina. Next base: position 965,015,147 of record NC_069500.1, on the reverse strand, counting down.
GCTTTGCATGCTCCTCCTTTTGAGCCTATGGGGCCCATTTAACAAGCTTGGTAGGGAGCCTGTGGGCCCGTGTCTAAAGACCGCTGCTCCATAACCCTGTCCGCCTGCTCTAAGCAGGCGGACAGGAATCGCCAGAAATCAATCCGATTGAGTACGATCGGGTTGATTGACACCCCCCTGCTGGTGGCCGATTGGCCGCGAGTCAGCAGGGGGCGGCATTGCACCAGCAGCTCTTGTGAGCTGCTGGTGCAATGCTGAATACGGAGAGCGTATTGCTCTCCGCATTCAGCGAGGTCTTGCGGACCTGATCCGCAGTGTCGGATCAGGTCCGCAAGACCTTTCTTAAATAGGGGCCTATGCATTCTTTGGATATTAAATTACTTTCTTGGAAAGTGTTGTTTCTTTTGGCTATCTCTTCAGCTAGAAGAGTTTCTGAATTATCTGCTCTCTCTTGTGAGTCTCCTTTTTCTGATTTTCCATCAGGATAAGGTTGTTTTGCGGACTTTGTTTAAATTTCTTCCTAAGGTTGTGAATTCTAACAACATTAGTAGAGAAATTGTTGTTCCTTCCTTGTGTACTAATCCTAAGAATACTCTTGAAAGATCTTTACATTCTTTGGATGTTGTAAGAGCTTTGAAATATTATGTTGAAGCTACTAAAGATTTCAGGAAGACTTCTAGTCTGTTGTTTTTTCTGGTCCTAGGAAAGGTCAGAAAGCCTCTGCCATTTCTTTGGCATCTTGTTTCAAAATTTTGATTCACAAGGCTTATTTGGAAGCGGGGCAGTCTCCGCCTCAGAGAATTACAGCTCATTCTACTAGATCAGTCGCCACTTCTTGGGCTTTTAAGAATGAAGCTTCGGTTGATCAGATTTGCAAAGCAGCAACTTGGTCGTCTTTGCATACATTTACTAAATTTTACCATTTTGATGTATTTGCTTCTTCTGAAGCGGTCTTTGGTAGAAAAGCTCTTCAGGCAGCTGTCTCAGTTTGATTCTTCTGCTTATGATTTAAGTTTTTTTCTTCATTTATGTGAAATTTCTAAGAAAGATTTTTTTTTGTGGATTTATTTTTTTCAGCGGAAATAGCTGTTGTTATTTTATCCCTCCCTCTCTAGTGACTCTTCTGCGGACTTCCACATCTTGGGTATTTCTATCCCATACGTCACTAGCTCATTGACTCTTGCCAATTACATGAAAGAAAACATAATTTATGTAAGAACGTACCTGATAAATTCATTTCTTTCATATTGGCAAGAGTCCATGAGGCCCACCCTTTTTTGGTGGTTATGATTTTTGTATAAAAGCACAATTTTATTTCCAGTTCCTCTTTTTGTTGATGCTTTTTTTACTCCTTATTTTATCACCACACTGTTTGACTATTCGTTAAACTGAATTGTGGGTGTGGTGAGGGGTGTATTTATAGGCATTTTGAGGTTTAAGAAACTTTGCCCCACCTGGTAGGATTGTATATCCCATATGTCACTAGCTCATGGACTCTTGCCAATATGAAAGAAATGAATTTATCAGGTACGTTCTTGATTTTATCAGGTACGTTCTTATATAAATTATGTTTTTGCACAGCCTCTGACTTTCATTCTAAAGAAGAGTCGGCAATCTCCCAATCCGCTTTTGAGGAGATGCAGTGAGCTTCATGAAATTACTAATATAATTTGAAATATAGTTCAGTCACACACTGATATGTTCACCTGAGATTTCACTTGGAAATATTTCAATAATGAAAATAATGAAGTGGAAATTAAAAATCATATAGAGCGTATTATACTTTAATTTCAATGGTGTTTTGGAAGATTTATTTTTTCCTATTGATGTAATGCCAAGTTCAAACTATATAGTAAATAATAATTTGCCATTTACATTTTAATCTTGCAGATAATTTAAGCGACACCTTGGAAAAATTGAAGCTAAGTGGTGCCGACTGCACATCTGACAAGTTAGATAGATGTTTGGACTGTCTACTTCAGGCACTGGGTCAAAATAGTAAGTTTGCAACATTATTATTATATTGTGAGCATTATTGTAAGTTTATAGAGAAAAAAAGTGGTATGTATAGTATAGAATGGACATGTATAATTTTTAGTTTAGTATAAAATGGAGTCACATAATTGTAGTGTGCCAAAATAATACTATAAAGTGACCTGTTTTTTTTTTTTATTATTGTGTGTTAATTGTTTTTGTTGTTAATTATTATTTTCCTCATCCATCAATCATCATCAAAGACCAAACATTAGGTCTGGCCCCATGACCTGTAGACCCTCAGTCCCATACCCACATCAGAACTCTGATCCAAGCTCACTGGCTCTGAAGTCTGTGTTTTTCCCTCACCTTCATATTCACTTGGCTAAATAGCTGTTGTCTCCTTCTTTACTTGCAGCAGATGTAGATAGCTTTGGGGTTCTCCACACTCCCCGACATCCAGGTAGGAAAGTGACAAGTTTGGCTCCAAAGGCTGTACAGTAGTGCCAAGAAAAAATAACCAAATGAAAAAACAACCCCCCCCCAAGATGGGACTAGTGCCATAGGTTGCGAAGCGCTGATATAAAATAACCATTACTAGTGCCATAGGTTGCTTAAGCCCTGGCATAAAATAACCATCACTAGTGACATAGGTTGCTAAGCCCTGATATAAACCAACCATGACTAGTGCCATAGGTTGCTTAAGCCCTGGTATAAAATAACCATCACTAGTGACATAGGTTGCTAAGCCCTGATATAAAATAACCATCACTTGTGCCATAGGTTGCTTAAGCCCTGGTATAAAATAACCATCACTAGTGACATAGGTTGCTAAGCCCTGATATAAAATAACCATCACTTGTGCCATAGGTTGCTAAGCCCTGGTATAAAATAATCATCACCAGTGCCATAGGTTGGTAATCCCTAATATAAACCAACTATGACTAGTGCCATAGGTTGCTTAAGCCCTGGTATAAAATAACCATCACTAGTGCCATAGGTTGCTAAGCCCTGGTATAAAATAACCATCACTAGTGCCATAGGTTGCTAAGCCCTGGTATAAAAACCCATCACTAGTGCCATAGGTTGCTAAGCCCTTAAATATAAAATAACTATCACTAGTGCCATAGGTTGCTTAGCCTTGATATTAAATAACCATCACTTGTGCCATAGGTTGCTTAACCCTCCCCCCAAGATGGGACTAGTGTCATAGGTTGCTAAGCCCTGGTATAAAATAACCATCACTAGTGACATAAGTTGCTAAGCCCTGATATAAAATATCCATCACTTGTACCATAGGTTGCTAAGGCCTGGTGTAAAATAACCATCACTAGTGCCATAGGTTGCTAAGCCCTGGTATAAAATAACCATCACTAGTGCCATAGGTTGCTAAGCCCTGGTATAAAATAGCCATCACTAGTGCCATAGGTTGCCAAGCCCTGGTATAAAATAACCATCACTAGTGCCATAGGTCGCTAGGCCCTGGTATAAAATAACCATCACTAGTGCCATAGGTTGCTAAGCCCTGTTATAAAATAACCATCACTTGTGCCATAGGTTGCTAAGCCATGGTATTAAATAACCATCACTAGTGTTATAGATTTCTCAACACTGGTATAAAATAACCACAACTAGTGCCATAGGTTGCTAAGCCCTTGTATAAAATAACCATCACTAGTGTCATAGATTTCTCAACACTGGTATAAAATAACCATCACTAGTGCCATAGGTTGCTAAGCCCTTGTATAAAATAACCATCACTAGTGACATAGGTTGCTAAGCCCTGATATAAAATAACCATCACTTGTGCTGCCATAGGTTGCTAAGCCCTGATATAAAATAACCATCACTAGTGCCATAGGTTGCTAAGCCCTGGTATAAAATAACCATCACTAGTGCCATAGGTTGCTTAGCCTTGATATTAAATAACCATCACTTGTGCCATAGGTTGCTTAACCCCCCCCCCAAGATGGGACTAGTGTCATAGATTGCTAAGCCCTGGTATAAAATAACCATCACTTGTACCATAGGTTGCTAAGGCCTGGTGTAAAATAACCATCACTAGTGCCATAGGTTGCTAAGCCCTGGTATAAAATAGCCATCACTAGTGCCATAGCTTGCCAAGCCCTGGTATAAAATAACCATCACTAGTGCCATAGGTCGCTAGGCCCTGGTATAAAATAACCATCAGTAGTGCCATAGGTTGCTAAGCCCTGTTATAAAATAACCATCACTTGTGCCATAGGTTGCTAAGCCCCCCCCCAAGATGGGATTAGTGCCATAGGTTGCTAAGCCCTGATATAAAATAACCATGACTAGTGCCATAGGTTGCTAAGCCCTGTTATAAAATAACCATCACTTGTGCCATAGGTTGTTAAGCCCCCTCCCCAAGATGGGATTAGTGCCATAGGTTGCTAAGCCCTGATATAAAATAACCATGACTAGTGCCATAGGTTGCTAAGCCCTGTTATAAAATAACCATCACTTGTGCCATAGGTTGTTAAGCCCCCTCCCCAAGATGGGATTAGTGCCATAGGTTGCTAAGCCCTGGTATAAAATAACTATCACTAGTGCCATAGGTTGCTAAGGCCTGGTATAAAATAACTATCACTAGTGCCATAGGTTGCTAAGCCCTGGTATAAAATAACCATCACTAGTGCCATAGGTTGCTAAGCCCTGATATAAAATAACCATCACTTGTGCCATAGGTTTCTCGACACTGGTATAAAATAACTATCACTAGTACCATAGGTTGCTAAGCCCTGTTATAAAATAACCATCACTTGTGCCATAGGTTGCTAAGCCCCCCCCCCCCCAAAATGGGATTAGTGCCATAGGTTGCTAAGCCCTGATATAAAATAACCATGACTAGTGCCATAGGTTGCTAAGCCCTGTTATAAAATAACCATCACTTGTGCCATAGGTTGTTAAGCCCCCTCCCCAAGATGGGATTAGTGCCATAGGTTGCTAAGCCCTGATATAAAATAGCCATGACTAGTGCCATAGGTTGCTAAGCCCTGGTATAAAATAACCATCACTAGTGCCATAGGTTGCTAAGGCCTGGTATAAAATAACTATCACTAGTGCCATAGGTTGCTAAGCCCTGATATAAAATAACCATGACTAGTGCCATAGGTTGCTAAGCCCTGTTATAAAATAACCATCACTTGTGCCATAGGTTGTTAAGCCCCCTCCCCAAGATGGGATTAGTGCCATAGGTTGCTAAGCCCTGATATAAAATAACTATGACTAGTGCCATAGGTTGCTAAGCCCTGGTATAAAATAACCATCACTAGTGCCATAGGTTGCTAAGGCCTGGTATAAAATAACCATCACTTGTGCCATAGGTTTCTCGACACTGGTATAAAATAACTATCACTAGTACCATAGGTTGCTAAGCCCTGTTATAAAATAACCATCACTTGTGCCATAGGTTGCTAAGCCCCCCCCCCCCCCAGATGGGATTAGTGCCATAGGTTGCTAAGCCCTGATATAAAATAACCATGACTAGTGCCATAGGTTGCTAAGCCCTGTTATAAAATAACCATCACTTGTGCCATAGGTTGTTAAGCCCCCCTCCCCAAGATGGGATTAGTGCCATAGGTTGCTAAGCCCTGATATAAAATAACCATCACTAGTGCCATAGGTTGCTAAGCCCTGATATAAAATAACCATCACTTGTGCCATAGGTTTCTGGACACTGGTATAAAATAACTATCACTAGTACCATAGGTTCCTAAGCCCTGATATAAAATAACCATGACTAATGCCATAGGTTGCTAATCCCTGGTATAAAATAACCATCACGAGTGCCATAGGTTGCCAAGCCCTGGTATAAATTAACCATCACTAGTGACATAGGTTGCTAAGCCCTGGTATAAAATAACAATCACTGGTGCCATAGGTTGCTAAGCCCTGGTATAAAATAACCATCACTAGTGACATAGGTTTCTAAGCCCTGGTATAAAATAACCATCACTAGTGACATAGGTTTGCTAAGCCCCGATATAAAATAACCATTGCTAGTGCCATAGGTTGCTCGACCCTGGTATAAAATAACCATCACTAGTGCCATAGGTTGCTAAGCCCTGGTATAAAAGAACCATCACTAGTGCCATAGGTTGCTAAGCCCTGGTATAAAATAACCATCACTTGTGCCATAGGTTGCTAACCCCTGGTATAAAATAACCATCACTAGTACCATAGGTTGCTAACCCCTGGTATAAAATAACCATCACGAGTGCCATAGGTTGCCAAGCCCTGGTATAAAATAACCATCACTAGTGCCATAGGTTGCCAAGCCCTGGTATAAAATAACCATCACTAGTGCCATAGGTTGCTAAGCCCTGATATAAAATAACCATCACTAGTGACATAGGTTGCTAAGCCCTGATATAAAATAACCATCACTTGTGCTGCCATAGGTTGCTAAGCCCTGGTATATAATAACCATCACTAGTGACTTAGGTTGCTAAGCCCTGGTATATAATAACCATCACTAGTGACATAGGTTGCTAAGCCCTGATATAAAATAACCATCACTAGTGACATAGGTTGCTAAGCCCTGATATAAAATAACCATCACTAGTGCTGCCATAGGTTGCTAAGCCCTGGTATATAATAACCATCACTAGTGACATAGGTTGCTAAGCCCTGGTATAAAATAACCATCACTTGTGCCATAGGTTGCTAAGCACTGATATAAAATAACCATCACTTGTGCCATAGGTTGCTAACCCCCCCCCAAGATGGGATTAGTGCCATGGGTTGCTAAGCCCTGATATAAAATAACCATGACTAGTGACATAGGTTGCTAAGCCCTGGTATAAAATAACCATCAGTAGTGCCATAGGTTGCTAAGCCCTGGTATAAAATAACCATCACTAGTGACATAGGTTGCTAAGCCCTGGTATAAAATAACAATCACTTGTGCCATAGGTTTCTCGACACTGGTTTAAAATAACCATCACTAGTGCCATAGGTTTCTAAACCCTGGTATAAAAATAACCATCACTAATGACATAGGTTGCTAAGCCCTGATATAAAATAACCATCACTTGTGCTGCCATAAGTTGCTAAGCCCTGGTATATAATAACCATCACTAGTGACATAGGTTGCTAAGCCCTGGTATAAAATAACCATCACTTGTGCCATAGGTTGCTAAGCACTGATATAAAATAACCATCACTTGTGCCATAGGTTGCTTAGCCCCGATATAAAATAACCATTGCTGGTGCCATATGTTGCTCGACCCTGGTATAAAATAACCATCACTAGTGCCAAAGATTGCTTAGCCCTGGTATAAAGTAACAATCACTAGTGACATAAATTGCTAAGCCCTGATATAAAACAAACATCACTTGTGCCATATGTTGCTCGACCCTGGTATAAAATAACCATCACTAGTGCCATAGGTTGCTAAGCCCTGGTATAAAATAACCATCACTAGTGACATAGGTTGCTAAGCCCTGATATAAAATAACAATCACTTGTGCCATAGGTTGCTAAGCCCTGGTATAAAATAACCATCACTAGTGCCATAGGTTGCTAAGCCCTGATATAAAATAACAATCACTTGTGCCATAGGTTGCTAAGCCCTGGTATAAAATAACCATCACTAGTACAATAGGTTGCTAGTCCCTGGTATATAATAACCATCACAAGTGCCATAGGTTGCCAATCCCTGGTATAAAATAACCATCACTAGTGCCATAGGTTGCTAGGCCCTGGTATAAAATAACCATCTCGAGTGCCATAGGTTGCTAAGCCCTGGTATAAAATAACCATATGATGGGATACAATCATTCTAGACAACCCATTTACTTTCTGTTAGCACAAATAGTATACAGTGTACTATACACAGTCTCTTACACCAGCTCATATTGTCTTTGGCTTAAGCATAAACACATAGAAATAAAATAAAATAAAACTATTTCAGACAAAACTTGTAATACATTACAGGGATCTTTGCCAGTGACCTATGGTTACTTGTTACCTTGTACCACAAGATATGGTTCTATATTACAACCAGTGTATATTACACTACTATAAAGAAGAATATGCACAGATACAGATCTAAATATCCAGTATAAAACCTTTTTAAAAACATACTTAGAAGTTCCTAATTTAGCTCTGTTGATGAGGTTAGGCTGGGACACCCATTAAAAGGGGCTGAGAAAGCAGGAAGAGCAGACCCTCCCCTGCATATGAGAATACCCTTTACAAGAACAGAAGGAGGAGTCTGTAGACTTGGGACTACATCTGATATTTTGAGGCTTGTTTAGGAGTCTGAAAATCAGCACGTTTTAAAAAAATAAATAAAATAAGCAAGACATACATTGTTACAAAAACACTCCCAGATGGGCTATATAAATGGATCATCTACAAATCATTTATGCAAAGAAAAATGTAGTGTGCAGTGTCCCTTTAAATAGGAAAGAAGATTTTACTGTTCAGTATGTATTTAGGATTCATCATAATCCTCATTTTAAAGTCTTTATATATTTTTTCTAAAACACTATTTAGTTTCTTTTTTAAACTGTGATTTCTTCTGTTATGTGCGATCAGTCCACGGGTCATCATTACTTCTGGGATATAACTCCTCCCCAACAGGAAATGCAAGAGGATTCACCCAGCAGAGCTGATATAGCTCCTCCCCTCTACGTCAGTCCCAGTCATTCTCTTGCACCCAACGACTAGATAGGATGTGTGAGAGGACTATGGTGATTATACTTAGTTTTTATGACTTCAATCAAAAGTTTGTTATTTTACAATAGCACCGGAGCGTGTTATTACTTCTCTGGCAGAGTTTGAAGAAGAATCTACCAGAGTTTTTTACTATGATTTTAACCGGAGTAGTTAAGATCATATTGCTGTTCTCGGCCATCTGAGGGAGGTAAAGGCTTCAGATCAGGGGACAGCGGGCAGATGAATCTGCATTGAGGTATGTAGCAGTTTTTATTTTCTGAATGGAATTGATGAAAAAATCCTGCTATACCGTTATAATGACATGTATGTATACACTTCAGTATTCTGGGAATGGTTTTTCACCGGAACTACTCTGTTAAAGGTCACTAATCCTTTTAATAAATATTGTCATGTTAAACGTTTTTGCTGGAATGTAGAATCGTTTACATTGCTGAGGTACTGAGTAAATAAATGTTTGGGCATTATTTTCCACTTGGCAGTTGTCTGCTTTAAATTGTGACAGTTTCGTTTCTCCTCACTGCTGTGTGTGAGGGGAGGGGGCCGTTTTTGGCGCTCTTTTGCTACGCATCAAAAAATTCCAGTCAGCTACTATTATATTTCCTGCATGATCCGGTTCACTGACAGATCTCAGGGGTCTTCAAACTTCTTTGAAGGGAGGTACATTCTCTCAGCAGAGCTGTGAGAATTTTTATTGACTGTGAATAAAAACGTTACTCTATAATTTTTTATGTCAAATTTAGTTATTTACTAATGGGAACAAACCTTTGCTAAAAGTTGTGTTATTTTAAACTTGATGCTATAACTGTTTCAGTTCATTATCTCAACTGTCATTTAATCGTTTAAGTACCTCTTTGAGGCACAGTACGTTTTTGTTAAAAAAGATTATAACCAGGTTGCAAGTTATTGCTAGTGTGTTAAACATGTCTGACTCAGAGAATGATATCTGTGTCATTTGTTCCAATGCCAAGGTGGAGCCCAATAGAAATTTATGTACTAACTGTATTGATGCTACTTTAAATAAAAGTCAATCTGTACAATGTGAACAAATTTCACCAAACTGCGAGGGGAGAGTTATGCCGACTAACTCGCCTCACGCGGCAGTACCTGCATCTCCCGCCCGGGAGGTGCGTGATATTATGGCGCCTAATACATCTGGGCGGCCATTACAGATAACATTACATGATATGGCTACTGTTATGACTGAAGTTTTGTCTAAATTACCAGAACTAAGAGGCAAGCGTGATCACTCTGGGGTGAGAACAGAGTGCGCTGACAATACTAGGGCCATGTCTGATACTGCGTCACAGCTTGCAGAGCATGAGGACGGAGAGCTTCATTCTGTGGGTGACGGTTCTGATCCAAACAGATTGGATTCAGATATTTCAAATTTTAAATTTAAATTGGAGAACCTCCGTGCATTACTAGGGGAGGTCTTAGCAGCTCTCAATGATTGTAACACCATTGCAATACCAGAGAAAATGTGTAGGTTGGATAAATACTTTGCGGTACCGGCGAGTACTGACGTTTTTCCTATACCTAAGAGATTAACTGAAATTGTTACTAAGGAGTGGGATAGACCCGGTGTGCCGTTCTCACCCCCTCCAATATTTAGAAAGATGTTTCCAATAGACGCCACTACTCGGGACTTATGGCAAACGGTCCCTAAGGTGGAGGGAGCAGTTTCTACTTTAGCTAAGCGTACCACTATCCCGGTGGAGGATAGCTGTGCTTTTTCAGATCCAATGGATAAAAAATTAGAGGGTTACCTTAAGAAAATGTTTGTTCAACAAGGTTTTATATTGCAACCCCTTGCATGTATCGCGCCGATTACGGCTGCGGCAGCATTTTGGATTGAGTCTCTGGAAGAGAACCTTAGTTCATCTACGCTAGACGACATTATGGACAGGCTTAGAGTCCTTAAACTAGCCAATTCATTCATTTCGGAGGCCGTAGTACATTTAACCAAACTTACGGCTAAGAACTCTGGATTCGCCATACAGGCACGTAGAGCACTGTGGCTAAAATCCTGGTCAGCTGATGTTACTTCTAAGTCTAAATTACTTAATATACCTTTCAAGGGGCAGTCTTTATTTGGGCCCGGGTTGAAAGAAATTATCGCTGACATTACAGGAGGTAAGGGCCACGCCCTACCTCAAGACAAAGCCAAAACTAAGGCTAGACAGTCTAATTTTCGTCCCTTTCGGAATTTCAAACCTGGAGCAGCGTCAACCTCCACTGCACCAAAACAGGAAGGAGCTGTTGCTCGTTACAGGCAAGGCTGGAAACCTAACCAGTCCTGGAATAAGGGCAAACAGGCCAGGAAACCTGCTGCTGCCCCAAAGACAGCATGAACCGAGAGCCCCCGATCCGGGACCGGATCTAGTGGGGGGCAGACTTTCTCTCTTCGCTCAGGCCTGGGCAAGAGATGTTCAGGATCCCTGGGCGCTGGAGATCATATCTCAGGGATACCTTCTAGACTTCAAATTATCTCCCCCAAAAGGGAGATTTCATCTGTCAAGGTTGTCAACAAACCAGATAAAGAAAGAAGCGTTTCTACGCTGTGTACAAGATCTGTTATTAATGGGAGTGATCCATCCAGTTCCGCGGTCGGAACAAGGACAAGGGTTCTACTCAAACCTGTTTGTGGTTCCCAAAAAAGAGGGAACTTTCAGGCCAATCTTAGATTTAAAGATTCTAAACAAATTCCTAAGAGTTCCATCGTTCAAAATGGAAACTATTCGGACAATCTTACCTATGATCCAAAAGGGTCAGTACATGACCACAGTGGATTTAAAAGATGCTTACCTTCACATACCGATTCACAAAGATCATCAACGGTATCTACGGTTTGCCTTCCTAGACAGGCACTACCAGTTTGTAGCTCTTCCATTCGGATTGGCTACGGCCCCAAGAATCTTCACAAAGGTTCTGGGTGCCCTTCTGGCGGTACTAAGACCGCGAGGGATTTCGGTAGCTCCGTACCTAGACGACATTCTAATACAAGCTTCAAGCTTTCAAACTGCCAAGTCTCATACAGAGTTAGTTCTGGCATTTCTAAGGTCGCATGGATGGAAAGTGAACGAAAAGAAAAGTTCTCTTTTTCCTCTCACAAGAGTTCCATTCTTGGGGACTCTTATAGATTCTGTAGAAATGAAGATTTACCTGACAGAAGACAGGTTAACAAGGCTTCAGGATGCATGCCGTGTCCTTCATTCCATTCAACACCCGTCAGTAGCTCAATGCATGGAGGTGATCGGCTTAATGGTAGCGGCAATGGACATAGTACCTTTTGCACGCCTACACCTCAGACCGCTGCAATTGTGCATGCTAAGTCAGTGGAATGGGGATTACTCAGATTTGTCCCCTACCCTGAATCTGAATCAAGAGACCAGAAATTCTCTTCTATGGTGGCTTTATCGGCCACACCTGTCCAGGGGGATGCCATTCAGCAGGCCAGACTGGACAATCGTAACAACAGACGCCAGCCTGCTAGGTTGGGGCGCTGTCTGGAATTCTCTGAAGACTCAGGGATTATGGAATCAGGAGGAGAGTCTCCTTCCAATAAACATTCTGGAATTGAGGGCAGTTCTCAATGCCCTTCTAGCTTGGCCCCAATTAACAACTCAGGGGTTCATCAGGTTTCAGTCGGACAATATCACGACTGTAGCTTACATCAACCATCAGGGAGGGACAAGAAGCTCCCTAGCAATGATGGAAGTATCAAAGATAATTCGCTGGGCAGAGTCTCACTCTTGCCACCTGTCAGCAATCCACATCCCGGGAGTGGAGAACTGGGAGGCGGATTTCTTGAGTCGCCAGACTTTTCATCCGGGAGAGTGGGAACTTCATCCGGAGATTTTTGCCCAAATACTTCGACGTTGGGGCAAACCAGAGATAGATCTCATGGCGTCTCGCCAGAACGCCAAACTTCCTCACTACGGGTCCAGATCCAGGGATCCGGGAGCGGTTCTGATAGATGCTTTGACAGCACCTTGGAACTTCGGGATGGCTTATGTGTTTCCACCCTTCCCGCTGCTTCCTCGATTGATTGCGAAAATCAAACAAGAGAGAGCATCTGTGATTCTAATAGCGCCTGCATGGCCACGCAGGACTTGGTATGCAGATCTAGTGGACATGTCATCCTGTCCACCTTGGTCTCTACCTCTGAGACAGGACCTTCTGATACAGGGTCCATTCAAACATCAAAATCTAACTTCTCTGAAACTGACTGCTTGGAAATTGAACGCTTGATTTTATCAAAGCGTGGTTTTTCTGAGTCGGTTATTGATACCCTGATCCAGGCTAGGAAGCCTGTTACCAGAAAGATTTACCATAAAATATGGCGCAAATACCTATACTGGTGCGAATCCAAACGTTACTCCTGGAGTAAGGTTAGGATCCCTAGGATATTGTCTTTTCTACAAGAAGGTTTAGAAAAGGGTTTATCGGCTAGTTCATTAAAGGGACAGATTTCAGCTCTGTCCATCTTGTTACACAGGCGTCTGTCAGAAAATCCAGACGTCCAGGCCTTTTGTCAAGCTTTAGCTAGGATCAAGCCTGTGTTTAAAGCCGTTGCTCCGCCATGGAGTTTAAACTTAGTTCTTAACGTTTTACAAGGTGTTCCATTTGAACCCCTTCATTCCATTGATATAAAATTGTTATCTTGGAAAGTTCTGTTTTTAATGGCTATTTCCTCGGCTCGAAGAGTCTCTGAGTTATCAGCATTACATTGTGATTCTCCTTATCTGATTTTTCATTCAGATAAGGTAGTTCTGCGTACTAAACCTGGGTTCTTACCTAAGGTAGTTACTAACAGGAATATCAATCAAGAGATTGTTGTTCCATCCTTGTGTCCAAATCCTTCTTCAAAGAAGGAACGTCTTCTACACAATCTGGATGTAGTTCGTGCCCTCAAGTTCTACTTGCAGGCAACTAAAAATTTTCGCCAAACTTCTTCCCTGTTTGTCGTTTATTCTGGACAGAGGAGAGGTCAAAAAGCTTCTGCTACCTCTCTCTCTTTTTGGCTTCGTAGCATAATACGTTTAGCCTATGAGACTGCTGGACAGCAGCCTCCTGAAAGAATTACAGCTCACTCCACTAGAGCTGTGGCTTCCACTTGGGCCTTTAAGAATGAGGCCTCTGTTGAACAGATTTGCAAGGCTGCAACTTGGTCTTCGCTTCATACTTTTTCTAAATTTTACAAATTTGACACTTTTGCTTCTTCGGAGGCTATTTTTGGGAGAAAGGTTCTTCAGGCAGTGGTTCCTTCTGTATAATGAGCCTGCCTATCCCTCCCGTCATCCGTGTACTTTTGCTTTGGTATTGGTATCCCAGAAGTAATGATGACCCGTGGACTGATCGCACATAACAGAAGAAAACATAATTTATGCTTACCTGATAAATTCCTTTCTTCTGTTGTGCGATCAGTCCACGGCCCGCCCTGTTTTTTAAGGCAGGTAAATATCTTTTAAATTATACTCCAGTCACCAGTTCACCCTTGGTTACTCCTTTCTCGTTGATTCTTGGTCGAATGACTGGGACTGACGTAGAGGGGAGGAGCTATATCAGCTCTGCTGGGTGAATCCTCTTGCATTTCCTGTTGGGGAGGAGTTATATCCCAGAAGTAATGATGACCCGTGGACTGATCGCACAACAGAAGAAAGGAATTTATCAGGTAAGCATAAATTATGTTTTTCTAAAAGTAGACTAGCATACTACACCTATTCCTAGGCATCTACCTACTAACCATTCATAATATATGATGATCCTTTTCTTCTTTTTATACAGTCTGATTTGCATTTATGAAATGTGCACCTATTACTAATTTATTTTCTCCAACATTGGTTTGTCCGGTCCACGGCGTCATCCATAACTTGTGGGAATATCTCTTCCCCAACAGGAAATGGCAAAGAGTACAGCAAAAGCTGTCCATATAGTCCCTCCTAGGCTCCGCCCACCCCAGTCATTCTCTTTGCCGTTGCACAGGCAACATCTCCACGGAGATGGTTAAGAGTATGTGGTGTTTAGTTGTAGTTTTTATTCTACTATCAAGAGTTTGTTATTTTAAAATAGTGCTGGTATGTACTATTTACTCTGAAACAGAAAAGATGAAGAGTTCTGTTTGTGAGAGGAATATGATTTTAGCAGCAGTAACTAAAATCGTTTGCCGTTTCCACATAGGACTGTTGAGATGAAATAACTTCAGTTGGGGGAAACAGTTGGCAGACTTTTCTGCTTAAGGTATGACTAGCCATATTTCTAACAAGACTGTCCCCTCATGGGGACCGGTAAGCCATTTTCTTAGTCTCAAACAGAATAAAGGGCTTAATATGGGCTATAAAACTGGTAGACACTTTATGGGCAAGATCGATTGCTTTATTTGGGCATTTTATACAGATTGAGGTGAATTTCACACTTATAAACTTTGGGGAACGTTTTTTAACGTCAGGCACTGGTTTAGACACCTTTTCAGTCAGGAAGGGCCTTCACTGTAGTAGGCTGAGCCTCATTTTCGCGCCATTACTGCGCAGTTACTTTTGAGAGCAGGACATGCAGCTGCATGTGTGTGGATCTGAAAGTAGTTGAAAAGGTTCCTAGAAGGCTTCATTTGGTATCGTATTCCCCCCTGGGTTTGGTAAAGTCGCAGCAAAGGCTGTCGCTGGGACTGTAGAGGGGTTAAATCTGTAACCGGCTCCGGTTTCTTCATTTTAAGGGTTAAAGCTCTGAAAATTTGGGTGCAATGCTTTGACACTGTGGTGAAAATTTGGTAAAATTTGAACAATTCCTTCATTGTTTTTCACATATTCAGTAATAAAGTGTGCCCTGTTTAAAATTTAAAGAGACAGTAACGGTTTTAATTAAAACGTTTTTTTGTACTTTATTGACAAGTTTAAGCCTGTTTAACATGTCTGTACCTTCAGATAAGCTATGTTCTGTATGTATGGAAGCCAATGTGTCTCCCCCTTCCAAATTGTGTGATAATTGTGCCATAGCGTCCAAACAAAGTAAGGACAGTACTGCCACAGATAGTAAGGTTGCCCAAGATGATTCATCAGATGAAGAGAGTAAAAACAGTTCTACTTCATCTCACTCTGTGTCTACACCAGTTTTGCCCACGCAGGAGACGCCTAGTACTTCTAGCGCGCCAATGCTTGTTACTATGCAACAATTGGCGACAGTAATGGATAACTCCATAGCTAATTTTTTATCCAAAATGCCTGCATTTCAGAGAAAGCGCGATTGCTCTGTTTTAAACACTGTAGAGCAGGAGGGCGCTGATGATAATTGTTCTGTCATACCCAGGGCCGGTGCTAGGATTTTTGGCTACACAGGCAAAGACACATTTTGCCGCCCCCCCCCCCCCCCCAAAAAAAATAAAAAAAAATCTGATATACTCTGCCGCTTAACAAAATGTTCTATGTGTAATATATATATATATATACACACACATATACACACATATATATTTATATATATACATACATATATATATATACACACACATATCTATATATATATATATATATATATATATATATATATATATATATATATATATATATATATATATATATACACACACACACACACACACACACACACACACACACACACACACACACACACACACACACACATATATATATTATATATATATACACATACATATATATATATATATATATATATATATATACATACATATACATATACACACACACACACACACACACACACACAACATACACACAGTATATCAAACTTCTTAGCCAAAAACAATATAAATAATATAGACAGATTTCCCATCACCATTTCTAGATAAATATAGAATAACAAAAGAAACAGTGGCACTTTGTAACACAGAGCTGCTTTAATGGTCCCTCTCTGTCCCCATTGACTGGCACAGAATGCATTAGAAGATGTTTTGCAGTAAGTTACCTTGCACAAACTATTCATCTGGCATTATTAGAGTCCTGGGATGCCTTGGGGCATGAATGCCATTTGCCCACCCGACTGCTCCTGAGCTGCTGTACATACATTCCTTGCCGGGCAAGCACTGACAGTACAGAGCAGTGAGCAGCTGCCTGATGAGTTAACCTCTATTAAGGGGAGATTATCTAAAACCCCTCGTCAAATAGTTTTAGAAAGGCAGCGTTACCGGCTGTGACTTCACTGTCTGTCTGCTGCCATCAGAACCAATATATTCAGATCTGCATTCTTTATAATATTGATTGGTTAAAATATACCTAAAGAACCAACTGTTGCTGTAAATAAAATTAATGACTAAAGTTAATTTAGAGAATATTTGAAAAAACTATTTACACACATAAATAATACAGCTTCTTAATGCAGTTCTAGTGATTAAGCTGTCAATTAACTCTACAGGAGACAAATGCAAAACACATTGCTACGATATTTTAAAACTCTCTAAAAGTGAAGCTTGAAGGATTATTGGCTCGTGTACACTGAAACAGCTTTCAATTTGTTTTCAGATTAAATAAAGCTACTCTAAAGGATTTACTTTCTCTTTTTCAACCTACCTTAACTAACGGTGAACACTGAACAGAAGAACTGGCAATGGCAAATTAAATTTCTAGCCAGGACAGCACGGCTCCTGCATAGCCGCTCCACCCCCTCCTCCTTTCACTACAGAAGCCTGCTTCGTGTACTGAACAGTTGCAGCCTGGCTGTGCGCGCGCGCGGGAAACATTCTTAGGCAGTGCCTTTTTAAAAACTGACAGTCAGTCATAGGTAGCACGGCTGCACGGCACCCCATTTTCCCAAGTCACTCAAAGGAAATTCAAGGACAGGTTGACTTGTCTGGGGGCGGCGGCCGCGGACCGCAAGTGTAAAAAAATAAATTAAAAAAAAGTTGCTGCTGAAAGTTTAACTTGACACCGGCAGTTTGCGCCCCGAGTCTAATGCGCCCTAAGGCGATTGCCTTACTTGCCTGTAGGCAAGCGCCGGCCCTGGTCATACCCTCACACCATTCTGAAGGGGCCATGAGGGAGGTTTTGTCAGATGGGGAAATTTCAGATTCAGGTAGAATTTCTCAACAGGCAGAACCTGATGTTGTGACATTTAAATTTAAGTTAGAGCACCTCCGCGCACTGCTTAAGGAGGTGTTATCTACTCTGGATGATTGTGACAACCTGGTCATTCCAGAAAAATTGTGTAAGATGGACAAGTTCCTAGAGGTTCCGGTGCACCCCGACGCTTTTCCTATACCCAAGCGGGTGGCGGACATAGTGAACAAGGAGTGGGAGAAGCCCGGCATACCTTTTGTTCCCCCTCCTATATTTAAGAAATTATTTCCTATGGTCGACCCCAGAAAGGACTTATGCTAACAGTCCCTAAGGTCGAGGGGGCAGTTTCTACTCTAAACAAGCGCACTACTATTCCTATCGAGGATAATTGTGCTTTCAAAGATCCTTTGGATAAAAAATTGGAGGGTTTGCTTAAAAATATTTTTGTACAGCAAGGTTACCTCCTGCAACCCATTTCGTGCATTGTTCCCGTCACTACAGCAGCGTGGTTCTGGTTCGAGGAACTAGAAAAGTCGCTCAGTAGAGAGACTCCGTATGAGGAGGTTATGGACAGAATACACGCACTTAAGTTAGCTAATTCCTTTATTTTAGATGCCGCTTTGCAGTTAGCTAGATTAGCGGCGAAAAATTCAGGGTTTGCAATTGTGGCGCGCAGAGCGCTCTGGCTAAAGTCTTGGTCAGCGGATGTATCTTCCAAGACAAAATTGCTTAATATCCCCTTCAAGGGTAAAACCCTTTTTGGACCAGAGTTGAAAGAGATTATCTCAGACATCACTGGGGGTAAGGGCCATGCCCTCCCAAAAGATAGGCCTTTCAAGGCCAAGAATAAGTCTAATTTTCGTTCCTTTCGCAATTTCAGTAACGGACCGACCAACTCTGCAGCCTCTAGACAAGAGGGTAATGCTTCGCAGACCAAACCAGCTTGGAAACCGATGCAAGGCTGGAACAAGGGTAAACAGGCCAAGAAGCCTGCTGCTGCTACCAAAACAGCATGAAGGAGCAGCCCCCAATCCGGGACCAGATCTAGTAGGGGGCAGACTCTCTCTCTTAGCTCAGGCTTGGGCAAGAGATGTTCAGGATCCCTGGGATCTAGAAATAGTTTCTCAGGGTTATCTTCTGGAATTCAAGGAACTACCCCCAAGGGGAAGGTTCCACATGTCTCACTTATCTTCAAACCAAATAAAGAGACAGGCATTCTTACATTGTGTAGAAGACCTGTTAAAAATGGGAGTGATACCCCCAGTTCCAATTGTGGAACAAGGTCTGGGTTTTTACTCAAATCTGTTTGTAGTTCCCAAAAAAGAGGGAACCTTCAGACCAATTCTGGATTTAAAGATTCTAAACAAATTTCTCAAAGTACCATCGTTCAAAATGGAAACTATCCGAACAATTTTACCCTCAATCCAGGAGGGTCAATTTATGACTACCGTGGATTTAAAGGATGCGTATCTACATATTCCTATCCACAAAGATCATCATCAGTTCCTAAGGTTCGCCTTTCTGGACAAACATTACCAGTTTGTGGCTCTCCCATTCGGGCTAGCCACTGCTCCAAGGATTTTCACAAAGGTACTAGGGGCCCTTCTAGCGGTTCTAAGACCAAGGGGCATTGCAGTGGCACCTTACTTGGACGACATTCTGATACAAGCGTCGTCTCTTTCAAAGGCAAAGGCTCACACAGACATCGTTCTGGCCTTTCTCAGAGCTCACGGCTGGAAGGTGAACATAGAAAAAAGTTCCCTGTCTCCGTCGACAAGAGTCCCCTTCTTGGGGACAATAATAGATTCGTTAGAAATGAAGATTTTCCTGACAGATGTCAGAAAGTCAAAGCTTCTAAACGCTTGTCAAGTTCTTCACTCTGTTCCACGACCTTCCATAGCTCAGTGCATGGAAGTAGTAGGGTTGATGGTTGCAGCAATGGACATAGTTCCTTTTGCGCGAATTCATCTAAGACCATTACAACTGTGCATGCTCAAACAGTGGAATGGGTACTATACAGACTTGTCTCCAGTGATCCAAGTAGATCAGAAGACCAGAGACTCACTACGTTGGTGGCTAACCCAAGATCACCTGTCTCAGGGAATGAGCTTCCGCAGACCAGAGTGGGTCATCGTCACGACCGACGCCAGTCTAGTGGGCTGGGGCGCGGTCTGGGACTCCCTGAAAGCTCAGGGTCTATGGTCTCGGGAAGAATCTCTTCTCCCAATAAACATTCTGGAACTGAGAGCGATATTCAATACTCTCAAAGCTTGGCCTCAGCTAGCAAAGGCCAGATTCATAAGATTCCAATCAGACAACATGACGACAGTTGCTTACATCAACCATCAAGGGGGAACAAGGAGTTCCCTGGCGATGAGAGAAGTGACCAAGATCATAAAATGGGCGGAGGATCACTCCTGCCACCTATCTGCGATCCACATCCCAGGAGTGGAAAACTGGGAGGCGGATTATCTGAGTCGTCAGACATTCCATCCGGGGGAGTGGGAACTCCACCCGGAGATATTTGCCCAGTTGACGCAATTATGGGGCATTCCAGACATGGATCTGATGGCGTCTCGTCATTACTTCAAAGTTCCTTGCTACGGGTCCAGATCCAGGGATCCCAGGGCGACTCTAGTGGATGCATTAGTAGCGCCTTGGACCTACAACCTAGCTTATGTTTTCTTTCATGTAATTAGCAAGAGTCCATGAGCTAGTGACGTATGGGATATACATTCCTACCAGGAGGGGCAAAGTTTCCCAAACCTTAAAATGCCTATAAATACACCCCTCACCACACCCACAATTCAGTTTTACAAACTTTGCCTCCGATGGAGGTGGTGAAGTAAGTTTGTGCTAGATTCTACGTTGATATGCGCTCCGCAGCAAGTTGGAGCCCGGTTTTCCTCTCAGCGTGCAGTGAATGTCAGAGGGATGTGAGGAGAGTATTGCCTATTTGAATGCAGTGATCTCCTTCTACGGGGTCTATTTCATAGGTTCTCTGTTATCGGTCGTAGAGATTCATCTCTTACCTCCCTTTTCAAATCGACGATATACTCTTATATATACCATTACCTCTGCTGATTCTCGTTTCAGTACTGGTTTGGCTTTCTACAAACATGTAGATGAGTGTCCTGGGGTAAGTAAATCTTATTTTCTGTGACACTCTAAGCTATGGTTGGGCACTTTGTTTATAAAGTTCTAAATATATGTATTCAAACATTTATTTGCCTTGACTCAGAATGTTCAACTTTCCTTATTTTTCAGACAGTCAGTTTCATATTTGGGATTATGCATTTGAATTAATCATTTTTTCTTACCTTCAAAAATTTGACTCTTTTTTCCCTGTGGGCTGTTAGGCTTGCGGGGGCTGAAAATGCTTCATTTTATTGCGTCATTCTTGGCGCGGACTTTTTTGGCGCAAAAATTATTTTCCGTTTCCGGCGTCATACGTGTCGCCAGAAGTTGCGTCATTTTTTTGACGTTATTTTGCGCAAAAAATGTCGGCGTTCCGGATGTGGCGTCATTTTTGGCGCCAAAAGCATTTAGGCGCCAAATAATGTGGGCGTCTTGTTTGGCGCTAAAAAAAATATGGGCGTCGCTTTTGTCTCCACATTATTTAAGTCTCATTATTTATTGCTTCTGGTTGCTAGAAGCTTGTTCACTGGCATTTTTTTCCCATTCCTGAAACTGTCATTTAAGGATTTTGATCAATTTGCTTTATATGTTGTTTTTTCTATTACATATTGCAAGATGTTCCACGTTGCAACTGAGTCAGAAGTTACTTCAGGAAAATCACTGCCCGGGGCTGGAGCTACCAAGCTAAGTGTATCTGCTATAAATTTTTGGTATCTGTTTCTCCAGCTGTTGTTTGTATTGCATGTCATGACAAACTTATTAATGCAGATAAAATTTCCTTTAGTACTGTTATATTACCTGTTGCTGTTCCGTCAACATTTAATTTTCAGAGTGTTCCTGATAAACATAAGAGATTTTATTTCTCCAACATAGGTGTGTCCGGTCCACGGCGTCATCCTTACTTGTGGGATATTCTCTTCCCCAACAGGAAATGGCAAAGAGCCCAGCAAAGCTGGTCACATGATCCCTCCTAGGCTCCGCCTTCCCCAGTCATTCTCTTTGCCGTTGTACAGGCAACATCTCCACGGAGATGGCTTAGAGTTTTTTGGTGTTTAAATGTAGTTTTTATTCTTCAAAAACATTAACCAGGAGATAGTCGTGCCTTCTTTGTGTCCGAATCCAGTTTCAAAGAAGGAACGTTTGTTGCACAATTTGGATGTAGTTCGTGCTCTAAAATTCTATTTAGATGCTACAAAGGATTTTAGACAAACATCTTCCTTGTTTGTTGTTTATTCTGGTAAAAGGAGAGGTCAAAAAGCAACTTCTACCTCTCTCTCTTTTTGGCTTAAAAGCATCATCAGATTGGCTTACGAGACTGCCGGACGGCAGCCTCCTGAAAGAATCACAGCTCATTCCACTAGGGCCGTGGCTTCCACATGGGCCTTCAAGAACGAGGCTTCTGTTGATCAGATATGTAAGGCAGCGGCTTGGTCTTCACTGCACACTTTTACTAAATTTTACAAATTTGATACTTTTGCTTCTTCTGAGGCTATTTTTGGGAGAAAGGTTTTGCAAGCCGTGGTGCCTTCCATCTAGGTGACCTGATTTGCTCCCTCCCTTCATCCGTGTCCTAAAGCTTTGGTATTGGTTCCCACAAGTAAGGATGACGCCGTGGACCGGACACACCTATGTTGGAGAAAACAGAATTTATGTTTACCTGATAAATTACTTTCTCCAACGGTGTGTCCGGTCCACGGCCCGCCCTGGTTTTTTTAATCAAGTCTGATAATTTATTTTCTTTAACTACAGTCACCACGGTATCATATGATTTCTCCTATGCAAATATTCCTCCTTTACGTCGGTCGAATGACTGGGGAAGGTGGAGCCTAGGAGGGATCATGTGACCAGCTTTGCTGGGCTCTTTGCCATTTCCTGTTGGGGAAGAGAATATCCCACAAGTAAGGATGACGCCGTGGACCGGACACACCGTTGGAGAAAGTAATTTATCAGGTAAACATAAATTCTGTTTTTTTAAATCCATTTAGAAGGCTATGTCTGATATTTCTCCTTCTAGTTTACATAAAAGTCTTTTAAAACTTCTCTTTTTTCAGATTAATTTTTAAATGAACATCATCGTTCTGATACTGATAATGGTTCTTCTGGTTCAGAAGTTTCTGTCTCAGAGGTTGATGCTGTTAAATCTTTGTATTTGTTCAAGATGGAATTTATTCGTTCTTTATTTAAAGAAGTATTAATTGCTTTAGATATAGAGGATTCTGGTCCTCTTGATACCAAATCTAAACGTTTAAATAGGGTTTTTAAATCTCCTGTAGTTATTCCAGAAGTGTTTAATCTCCCTGATGCTTTTTCTGAAGTAATTTCCAGGGAATGGAATAATTTGGGTAATTCTTTTACTCCTTCTAAACGTTTAAGCAATTATATCCTGTGCCATCTGACAGATTAGAGTTTTTTGGGACAAAATCCCTAAGGTTTGGGGCTGTCTCTATTCCTGCTAAAATGTACTACTATTCCTACGGCAGATAGTACTAAATTTAAGGATCCTTTAGATAAGAAAATTGAATCCTTTCTAAGAAAAGTTTACTTATGTTCAGGTAATCTTCTTAGACCTGCTATATTTTTACCGGATGTTGCTGCAGCTTCAACATTTTGGTTAGAAGTTTTAGCGCAACAAGTAACAGATCATAATTTTATAGCATTATTATTATTCTATAACATGCTAATAATTTTATTGGTGATACCATCTTTTGATATCATTAGAGTTGATGTCAGGTATATGTCTCTAGCTATTTTAGCTAGAAAAGCTTTATGGATTAAACTTGGAATGCTGATATGTCTTCTAAGTCAACTTTGCTTTCCCTTTCTTTCCAGGGTAAATAATCATTTTTTCGTTCTTTTTCTCATAATAAGGAACAAAAGCCTGATCCTTCATCCTCAGGAGCGGTATCAGTTTGGAAACTATTTCCAGTTTGGAATATATCCAAGCCTTATAGAAACCTATAGTCAGCTCCTAAGTACCCATGAAGATGCGGCCCCTTTTTCCAGTTCAGCTGGTATGGGGCAGATTACGTTTTCTTCAAAGGAATTTGGATCAATTCCGTTCTCAATCTCTGGTTTCAGAACATTGTTTCAGAAAGGTACAGAATTGGCTTCAATTTAAGGCCTCCTGCTAAAAGATTTTTTTCTTTCCCGTGTCCCAGTTAACACAGCAAAGGCTCAGCATTTCTGAAATGTGTTTCAGATCTAGAGTTGGCTGGAGTAATTATGCCAGTTCCAGTTCTGGAACAGGGGCTAGGGTTTTATTTTATCTCTTCATTGTACCAAAGAAGGTCAATTCCTTCAGACCAGTTCCGGATCTATCAATATTGAATCGTTATGTAAGGATACCAACATTCAAGATGGTTACTGTAGGACTATTCTGCCTTTTGTTTAGCAAGGGCATTATATGTCTACAATAGATTTACAGGATGTGTATCTGCATATTCCGATTCATCCAGATCACTTTTAGTGTCTGAGATTCTCTTTTTAGACAAGCATTACCAGTTTTGTGGCTCTACCGTTTGGCCTAGCCTCAGTTCCAAGAATTTTTTTCAAAGGTTCTCAGTGCCCTTCTTTCTGTAATCAGAGAACAGGGTTTTGGTATTTCCTTATTTGGACGATTATCTTGGTATTTGCTCAGTCTTCTCATTCGTAGAATCTCATACAAATCGACTTGTGTTGTTTCTTCAAGATCATGGTTGGAGGATCAATTTACCAAAACGTTCATTGATTCCTCAGTCAAGGGTAACCGTTCTGGGTTTCCAGATAGATTCAGTGTCCATGACTCTGTCTTTAACAGACAAGAGACGTCTAAAATTGATTTCAGCTTGTCGAAACCTTCAGTCACAATCATTCCCTTCGGTAACTTTATGCATGGAAATTCTAGGTCTTATGACTGCTGCATCGGACGCGATCCCCTTTGCTCGTTTTCACATGCGACCTCTTCAGCTCTGTATGCTGAATCAATGGTGCAAGGATTACACAAAGATATCTCAATTAATATCTTTAAAACCGATTGTTCGACACTCTCTAACGTGGTGGACAGATCACCATCGTTTAATTCAGGGGGCTTCTTTTGTGCTTCCGACCTGGACTGTAATTTCAACAGATACAAGTCTCACAGGTTGGGGAGCTGTGTGGGGATCTCTGACGGCACAAGGAGTTTGGGAATCTCAGGAGGTGAGATTACCGATCAATATTTCAGAGCTCTTCAGTTTTGGCCTCTTCTGAAGAGAGAATCGTTCATTTGTTTTCAGACAGACAATGTCACAACTGTGGCATACATCAATCATCAAGGAGGGACTCACAGTCCTCTGGCTATGAAAGAAGTATCTCGAATTTTGGTTTGGGCGGAATCCAGCTCCTGTCTAATCTCTGCGGTTCATATCCCAGGTGTAGACAATTGGGAAGCGGATTATCTCAGTCGCCAAACGTTGCATCCGGGCGAATGGTCTCTTCACCCAGAGGTATTTCTTCAGATTGTTCAAATGTGGGAACTTCCAGAAATAGATCTGATGGCGTCTCATCTAAACAAGAAACTTCCCAGATATCTGTCCAGATCCCGGGATCCTCAGGCGGAGGCAGTGGATGCATTATCACTTCCTTGGAAGTA
Organism: Bombina bombina; assembly: GCF_027579735.1. Taxonomy (NCBI): domain Eukaryota; kingdom Metazoa; phylum Chordata; class Amphibia; order Anura; family Bombinatoridae; genus Bombina; species Bombina bombina. The sequence continues at coordinate 964,989,691 of NC_069500.1, read as the reverse complement.
TCATCCTGCCTATATCTTTCCGCCTCTAGTTTTTCTTCCAAGAGTAATCTCCAAGATTCTGAAGGAATGCTCGTTTGTTCTGCTGGTAGCTCCGGCATGGCCTCACAGGTTTTGGTATGCGGATCTTGTCCGGATGGCCTCTTGCCAACCGTGGACTCTTCCGTTAAGACCAGACCTTCTGTCACAAGGTCCTTTTTTCCATCAGGATCTGAAATCCTTAAATTTAAAGGTATGGAGATTGAACGCTTGATTCTTGGTCAAAGAGGTTTCTCTGACTCTGTGATTAATACTATGTTACAGGCTCGTAAATCTGTATCTAGAGAGATATATTATAGAGTCTGGAAGACTTATATTTTTTGGTGTCTTTCTCATGATTTTTCTTGGCATTCTTTTAGAATACCGAGAATTTTACAGTTTCTTCAGGATGGTTTAGATAAGGGTTTGTCTGCAAGTTCCTTGAAAGGACAAATCTCTGCTCTTTCTGTTCTTTTTCACAGAAAGATTGCTATTCTTCCTGATATTCATTGTTTTGTACAAGCTTTGGTTCGTATAAAACCTGTCATTAAGTCAATTTCTCCTCCTTGGAGTTTGAATTTGGTTCTGGGAGCTCTTCAAGCTCCTCCCTTTGAACCTATGCATTCATTGGTCATTTAATTACTTTCTTGGAAAGTTTTGTTCCTTTTGGCCATCTCTTCTGCCAGAAGAGTTTCTGAATTATCTGCTCTTTTGTAAGGATTCCACTCCTGGTTTTCCTTTTTTCTTCTACAGCTCACCTTACACCTCTATTTAAGTCATGTCTCCGCCCCAAACAAGTGCTTAGTTATTAACTTCATATCAGCTAAGCTCTATGCATCCATTTCTTAACCTGTGCATTATTTCAAGATATTGAAGATATTTGCTACTACAAGTTATTGGATTACAATTACCTGCAGGAACTGTTACTTCTACCTGCTACCCAGTGAACAAATTTATTTCATCTAAGTTACTTTTACTCTGAGGATTGGATCTTTTTCATCAGTCAGCTGCAAGCAGTACAAACCGGGACTTTCAAGGAATAACCGCAAGTAACATAAAATCTTAAGTTGCTGCCACTCAGTTAACTGATATAATTGCTGCAATTGTTATCATATCGCTACTTCTGTTTCAAATTAACTTTTTGTAACAAACCAGTTTCACTGTAACGCTACGGAACAGCTCTGACGTCATCAGCAGGGGAACTCCTGTGTACTTGACACGCCCCTGTCAGCAGCTGCAGATTTCTGTGTTCTCTCTCACTACATATTACTCGGTTACTACTACAATCAGGTATAACGGTGGTTAGTCCACATAACTCTTGCTACCTATCTAAACAAAGGTCTCAATATTGAAATTCACTGCTTATCAATTCTGAATATTATTTCAGAATTCTTGTACTTCATTTTCAGTTATAGTTTGGAATATTGCTACACATTAATTGTAGCTTATCACTACAAATATATATTCATACTTCAATTCATCATATATTAAAACTCACTCTGAATCATCACAGCCTATGCTGAAATAATAGTCTGTATTTCAAAGTGAAACATTCACACTTTAAGGCAGTTGAGATCCAACATAATAAAACTCATTACAGAATAACTAAGCCATTATTATGGATCCAGCCGAACTCCCACAAATTGTCTTTAACCTGTCACAAAGGGTAGACCAACTCAGCCAGGGTCTAAGAGAATTACAATTGGAAAATGAGACTTTGAGAAACGTTATAAAAGATTCCATCAATCCTAAGCTACCAGCCCAAGAGACCTCTCCTGAACCCTTTGTTGCTCCTCCAGAATATTTTCAAGGAGACAGAAATCAATACCGCCACTTTAAGAATGCTTGCCTTCTTAATTTTTCTCTCAAGCCTAGGACCTATCCAAATGATAGGGTGAAAGTTCTCTGCATGATAAGCTACTTAAGGGGAGAACCCCGTATATGGGCTGACACACTATTTGAAACTAATAATCCGGTCCTATCATCCTTTTCGGCATTTCTTGACGTCATGGATGAATTGTATAATGATACCAACCTCCAAATTACAGCTGAGAGCAAAATGAGGAAACTTAAACAAGGTTCCAGACCTGTGGAATATTACA